>NW_026250964.1:0-213758 GCF_022114955.1 Emericellopsis cladophorae | reverse complement strand
TCTCTGGAGACACCCACTTCCTTAGAGACTCCAACCTCTCTCGAAACACCTACCTCTCTGGAGACACCTACCTCTCTGGAGACACCTACCTCGCTCGAGACTCCTACCTCTCTCGAGACACCTACCTCTCTGGAGACACCAACCTCGCTCGAGACTCCTACCTCTCTCGAGACTCCCACGTCGACAAGTGAGACGCCCCTCCCGACTACCCCCCTCTCAAGCGCAACGACTCCTGTAGAAACCCCGGAGCCCCCAACTCCAGTCATACCTACGACTCCCGCCGAAAACAACCCCTCATTAACCCACACTCCGGACTTACCACCCACCGAGACGCCTGGAAGTTCTGTGATCCCGACGTCACCTACAAGTCTCATCGAAACGCCGTCTACCCCGGCCGATGATGGTGAGCCAGTCGAGTCCACGGTGGACCCTCTGCCCGATAATCCGACTCCTATCCCTGAATTGTCGACCTCTGCCTCATCGACTTCAGCCTCGTCCACGACCTTCGTCCCTGTCGAGCCTGAGCCAACATCGACTCCCAGCGACACACCAGATACCGTGCCTACATCGCCCCCTGTTGAGACACCAGAGCCAGAGCCGACATCTCCGCCTCTCGAGACCCAGGAACCGGTGCCAACCTCACCACCCGTGGAAGAGCCAGAGCCAGTACCAACAACACCATCAGTGGCGCCGCCCCCCCCCTTCTCAACAGCAAGCCCTTCTCCTGCACCGACCACCGTCCCCAAAAAAGAGCAAGATGCCCGCGACACGCTTCAGTTTGCCAAAGACAAGAACGCCCTGTACGACACCCTCCAGCCCGGCGACGCCTGCACAGACGTCAACGCACCAGCCTGCGTCCACGGTGATCACTACAGGTGCACGGACAGCGGGACTTGGGAGCTCAGCGAGCGCTGTCCAGACGGCACTAGCTGTTTTGCCGTGCCATCAGGCGAGCTGGACCGCACCGTTCGCGTCGGCTGCATGGACGCGGATGAAGCAAAGAAGAAGCTCGGAGAGGACGAGGAGCCCACCACAGAGGTGCCCCAACCAGAGCCAACGGACCCCGTGGCAGAGGAGCCCGAGGTTGTCACGACGACAAAGACCTCCACCAAAGTCATTACGCGCACCGCTCTCCCAGCGCCCGTCGAGACTACGCCTACTCCTGAGGACTCGGGCGAAGAGTCCACGCCCGAGGCGCCTTTCCCCCCGGTACAACAAGAGCCCACGTCCGAACCAGTCGTGCCGGAGCCTGAGCCGACCCCTGCGCCAAGTCCCGTCGACGAGCCAGAGCCGTCCACCACGCCCCCCTCCAACACGTTTACGCAGGTTGTCGAGGAGCCAGACGACGGCAAGGTCAGGATCACCCTAGTCGATGGAGCCACGTACCCGCCCTTGCCGGGTGCCACGTCGTCACCAGAGGAAGAACAGGGTGCGTTGAATAACGGCAGCGGTGGCAACGACGAGCAAATACCTGATTTTGAGACGACGGTGATCGTGGGCGGCACGCCGACTGTGTCTCTCTGGTTCACCGTGACGTCCATGGAGACAACGACGTCCACCGAGACGGAGACAGAGACACAGACAGCGACGGTCACAGCTACGCTGATCCTTCCAGGATAATTGCTGGCAAGGGAGGCGGCAATGGTTAAGAGATATTGGTTAGTGTGACAGTGAACGTAATGAGGATGCAGATGTAGATAGGTCACCCAGCAAATACAAAGAAACGGAACGGTCCAGTTCAGTAGTAGGAGATGGCACTCTTGTCTGGAACGGAAGAGTAGTCCCTCGCGGGATGTTGCTTCTATTGGGGAAAAGAACAATAAACGCTCTGCTCTACCAAGCATGATGCACGCACAATCTGGTGATCCTCGATAACGCCGCCTCATGCGCTGTTGGTCCTCCTCTTTATCCTTCATGTCGTAAATATAGACCCGCAATCGCTGTCATCTCTTTCTTACAAACGATTTGTTTTCTTCAAGTTTCCTCTCTCAATTTACAGGAGACGCGGGCGTGTCATTAGGGCCATGGCGCCCGACGTAATCGCCTGGCCTTCTCTTGCTGGATTGAACGCTCAATGTTCAGGCTCGTGGCACGACATGCCGTCCGCGGTCTCTAGCTGCCTGTAGCCGAATCTCGTAGCCTGGCGCCTCCCTCGTCGTCGTCGTCGCCGTCCCAAAAGGGGTCCACTTCTGGCGCGCTCGTTGCCTGCACGGGCTTATCCAGGTTAACGCCTCCATCTGCTTTGTCTTCATCGTCTTCGGCAGGTCCGTACCGATCGGACCACAGCTTCCTCAAAACTTGGTAGAGGAACCGGTACTGCATCTCGCTCTGCACCATCCCCTTTCTCTGCTCGCGGAGTTCCTGCACCGTGTCGTAGATGAGGTCAGGCTTGCTGGGCTGCGATGGCGCATTCTCGTCAACGGGTGGATCATAGAGTGCGCCCACGTCGAGCTCCCTCAAGAGATGCTCCAGCGCAATAAAGGTGCCTGTGCGACCGACACCTGCGCTGCAATGGATCACGCGTGGTGCGTTGGGCGAGCTGTGCTCCCGGGAGAGCCTCATGAGCTCAAAGAAGCTGTCGAGGTCGTCGTCCGCAGGCACACCAAAATCAGGCCAGCTTCGATACCAGAAATGCCATATAGTTCGCGGCTCCTTCTCGCCCTCAACGTGGAGCAAGAGCTTGCGCTTGTCGATCGCGCCGCCATGTAGCTGCTCGACTGAATCATACTTGAGGGTGGCCCCCCACCCGTCTTCCCAGGCATCATCGCCGTTAAGATCCCACTCGGTCCCCTCCTCGCCCTCTGGAAAGTACTGGTTGCATTTGACCATGCCGCCCTCATTGTTGCTCGTCAGTTGCACAATGACACAGGGCGACTTGAATTGCTCCGCAATCATCCGCCAGACGTAGGGTATCGACGGCTCCGTCGGGCCCTGCATTGCGATGTATCGTAGCGGTGATCGCGCATTCCCAGGTGGAGGACGGACGGTGATCAGCGACGCGTTGACGTAGTCGAGTTGTCCGTCCGGTACCCGTAGCTTTACTCTGTTGTGGTTCCAGGGCTTGATGTTGACGTATCGATCCATGAGTCCCCTCTCTTTCACGTCCGTTTGTTTAAACGATCCCCATCTCCATTCGTGGTTGGGGTGGTTTGCCTGACCTCTGCTTACCCTGATCCTCTCGTCCCAGTTGAGGTCCTCGAATTTCAGGTCGATGGCTGTCATTATTAGCTGTGCCCCCATCGATGCAGTGAGCTTGACATACCCTCTTTCTCCAGCTTTAGGAACGACGGCATGACGGGCCCCGGGTCGCTGGGCTCTGCCTTGTCCGTGTCCACGTCCACTTTACCATCCAGACGATCCCTCGACTTTGCCCCGTTGCTCTTCACCTTGACACCGTCCTCTCTGGTTGCGGGAGGCTCTCCCAAGCCCGAATTCGCAGGCGAGCTCTCTCTAGCGCGCTTCGCCGAGGGCCTGAGCCTCAGGTTTCTAAACGGCGACTTCTTGCCTGACGGTTTTGTGTCTTCTTTCTGCAGCCAGCTCTTCTTCCCCAGGCTATCCGCCGGTTTGCCCGTGCTGCTTGGACTAGCATCGTGGGAGGTTGTTGGCCGCGGGGACGCTTCGACCATCTGCACTGGGACGCCAGCGCCAGCGCCAACAGCGCTGCTGCTCAGTGCGCTCTCGGTCGTGTCGGTGCTGGTTCGTTCGACGCTGGTCTCGATAGCTGGAGGTTTCGGTTTGCGTCGAAGCTTGGGGAGCTTGTCCATCGTCGGGTCGGGGGAAATGTGAAAGGCCCTGTCGAGTCACTCGAATGACAGACAAGGATGTGGGGGAGCTACCGTAGCCGTTGGGGATCGCGCAACTCCGCAGAGTCGGAAGGGGAGACGAAGTTAGAATTTCATAAAATACAGGGTATGAACGAAGACGACGCCGGTCTCGAATGAGGACAAGAGGGACAGTGGGCCGAAGAAAGAATGCGCGTAGGGCTTGTGAGAAATGAAAAGTGAAGAATCAGGCGAGCGCTCCAGGTCGAAGTCCCGGTGTGTTGTTGATAGGCGGGCGGTCGGTCGTACCTCCAGCTCCAGTCAATTACTGGATCCGCACTGTAGGGCGACATGGACATGGAGGTGCATCTTGGGTTGGGCAGGCACGCGCCAGGCTGCCTGGTCGGGTGCTAACTTCCGGGTTATTAAGCTAGCAGCGGGCCAGCGGCAACTATTAGTGACTAGGGCGCTACAGTACTCAGTGCGTACAGACTCAGTGCAGCTGTTTGCGCCCTGCAGGCGTCAAGTTGACCACCACCATCAAAAACCCGACACAGGCAAGGAAGCCTCTGCCTGAGACAATGACAGTCGAACAAACCTAGTGCACCTTACACAGTGCGAGGCACCACGAATGAATATAGGTCTCATTTCATGACCTGACACCTTTGGAGAGACGTCAAGATACATGTAAAGCACCTTCCCTGCCCCGTCGTGATGAAGGCAGAAGTGAGACTCGTGCCATGCCCCATAGTATGACCTCAGTGGCAGGGGGCTACTGAGGGCACCCCATTTCCTCCGAATCCCTCGCAGCTGAATACTATCGTATCAGATGCAGAAGTCAGAACGGACAACAGATATTCCAATCGGCCAGTGGAATGCTCGGAGCAAACTGCTAGTCTACTGACCTTGCCTGTATGTCTTGCACTGGCGAGGAGCTGGCCAAGAACTATTGCTGAAACCCTGTACATAACCACGTGCCGATATTGGAGAGTCCACGTGGAAATTAGATGGTTTCTTGGATTATTGGAATTAATTAAACATGCGTAACTATATTGCCAACGCCTGTGATCGCGGATAGTAGTATACAGCAGGCCTCACAGCCCCAAATGTACACTGTCTTGATATTACACGGTAGGGTCCAGTCATCACCGACTGCATCGTTACACAGACGAGTAGACACCTGTCACGTACCGCCCGCACTCGACCTTCTGCTCCAGCGTGACCTTGCGCCCCTTGCCGCCCTCTCCGAGACGAGCCGTCTCACGCGGCGTCAAGGCCAGCCTGTGCCTCTCCCCTTTGCGTCCCTTGTCAGAGTCGCCCTGGCCTCCATCCAGAGGCCCAATGTACACGGGCGCGTTCTGATTGCTTCGCTTGCCGGTGCCCAGCTGGTAGTGTTCGTTCCCGCCCCAGAACACGACGTCCGCACCCCAGTTGACGTCGTTATCACCGCGGGCTCGGCGCGCGATGGACGTCTCGGTCACATTGTCCATGATGGCGGCGCAGTGGGTCGCGCCCACGCTGACGGACTTGAGCTTGATGGGTATCAGCTTGTTCGCGCTCTCGTCAAACTCAAACAGAGACGACAAGGCTTTGACCTTGGTCGGTCCCTGGGACACATGCGTCCATCGGCCCGTGCCCAATGAGCCGTACACGCCTTGGCCAGCTGCCCAGAAGTCGGTCGTGATCCCAGGCATCCTCCTGGCGGGCGCAGCCGACTTTGTGACGGTAGAATCCTGGGAGGCCTCAGAATCCACGGTGAAGTACAGGTTGTTGCCGCCGGCCATGATGCCAGTCACCGTGGGTGCGAGCCCTGTGCCCTTGTACAATTTTTTGATGGGCAAAATCGTTGGCGTGTTAATGAATGACTCGGAAATGTCAACCTCACAGCCCAGCTGCCCGTAGAGATTGTCGCCAAAAGTGAAGATCCTGCCAGCACTGTCTAGAACAGCCGAATGATAGTCGCCAGTGGCAATCTGGGCGGCTTTGAAGCCTTTCAGCGCACTTATCTCGTGCGGCTGGTCATAGTGTCCCTTGGGTCTCGTCTCCCACGTCAGTCCTGGAATGCCCATCTGGCCCTTGGCCGGGAAATCCGAGCTGCTCGAAGCAGCAGCAAAGACTCGGCCGCTCGACGTCAAGAGGAGGCAGTGGTCAAGACCGCTGCTAATATCGGCGACCCTCTCGCTCCAACCGAGACTACTGGGGGTGATGTCTCGTAGGCTAGGCGCAGCTTGGCCAGAGCTCCACAGCGACCACGAGCTCTTGTCCGACTGCTTGACCAACCCGCCCAAGTCGTCCCGGGACGAAGGAATGGCATAGACCGTGCCGTTCTTGGACAGGGCAATAATGCGATCCGCCGACACGTCGATTTTGGCCAGGTCTTTGCCCTTGATCGTGACGACTGGTGATGGGTCGGCATTTGAGAACCCTAACCCCCACTGGATAAGATCACCCTTCTCGTTGATAGCGGCGCCAAAGGC
The DNA here is from genome assembly GCF_022114955.1 of Emericellopsis cladophorae. NCBI lineage: Eukaryota > Fungi > Ascomycota > Sordariomycetes > Hypocreales > Bionectriaceae > Emericellopsis > Emericellopsis cladophorae. The sequence goes on along the minus strand of NW_026250964.1, from coordinate 207,520 downwards.
CTGCGTGAGCTTGAGGTCACGCAGGAGCTGGTCGTCAAAGAGCTTGAGCCGGCGCGGCAGCTTGACGTACTTGTCCTTGGATTCAGGGTCTACGACCCGACCAACATTGGAACCCCATAAGTACACCCCAGGATGCTCCCAGCTCTTCTGCACCTGGAGATGCTGCGAGCTGAGGAGCTCGCGATTCTCCTCGGCAGACCGCGCAATCTTCCTCGGCTTCTCAAACTCTGGTTGCGCCTTGGGGATCTCGACGGGCGCATTGTCACCCACAAAGATCTCCTTCAGTGTAGGGTAGTAGTAGGAACCGGCGGCCGCCGCACCAAAGGCGACACCGTAACCGATGAACCTGGCTGCACTTTGACCTCTGGGCGGCTGGGGAGGTGGAGGCGGAGGCGCGCTGCTGGCATGTCTGGACCATTGGCTTGATCGTAGCGATCGGAGGGAGGTCCTCCTTACAGCTGTCTGTGAAGCATTCATCCTGTGATTTGATCCAAGTCCAAGCTTAAATTCGATGCGGCTGTGAGGGACTGGAGGAGTGAGTCTTGAAGCTCGACTCGTGAGGTCATCCAAAAGAAAAGGGAGAATCTGGATTGGCCGCTGGAGCTTTCTTTTAGACAGACCCCTGCCGCCGCCCGGGCCCCGGGGTCCTACTGTACCCACTTCTCCAATGTGCCCCGCCAAAGCTCCCGCTGTCGGCAGTCGGATACTCGTTTCTCCGCTTGCTGTCGACCTCCAAGGAGCTGCTGACTGGAGCTCCATTGAGCGTCGGGCGTGTTCCTGGGTCAATCCCACCTCTAGCTGGTCGCAAATCGCCAGTGGCAGCCACCATGTACGACGACTCTTGGTATAGCTTTGTCGACCACTCCAACCCCAACCGATCGACGCCCAGCGCACAGGGGCCGGGACATCGACGAAGCCAGTCGCTACTGCAGCAGCCAAATGTTGGTCCCTATCCTCCCATCGCGGGGCATTGGATCAGTTACCAGGATACTAAAATACTGGATAGGGGACCATCACCACGCCCGGCGAGGCTGCCCAGAAGCTTGAGAATGTGTACGAAGACATTGAGAATACCAATACGCCACCTGAGCCGACCTTGACCCGAAGAGCGGCATCGTACTCTGATTTCTACCATGTGGTCAAGGCGCAACTGTCGAAAGATGTCTCCCTGAAGAAAAAGAAGGCACCCAAGAAGAACAGGCGGTGGGAGAGTCTCGCGCTGTGCGAAAATTCGGTAGCACGTCTACACCAAAATCAGGGGTTGGATCTTTACCAGCCTGCGCTCGAGGAGAAGCTGCTTCAGGCTAGCCAGGAAGACTACTTGCTGTACCGCGACCAGCTGGTGTTAACGGAGCGCCACCTCACTGGGTTAGTCGACGACGCCAATTCAACGTTGGATATCCTGGCTACTCTGTCAAACTCGTTCAATTCTGTCGAGATGCAGACATCGTCCTTCCGTTCGCAGTGCGAGGACCTCCTGACGGAGCAAAGGCGACTAGAGAAGCTGGCAGATGACGTGGGCACAGACCTGCACTACTATGCCTACCTCGAGACCGCGACGCGGCGACTCAATGCGCCAGGGGCGAGTCGGCTTGTGGAAGACGATGATTTCGGCGACATGGTGTCCAACATCGATGCTTGCGTTGTCTTCATGGGAGAACATGTCAGTGTGCTGCGTGGGGTGCCCGGATCAAAGCTAACACGAGGCAGGAAAAGTACCGTGATCGCGACACATATCTCGCCCGCTATCAAGCTCTTCTGACCAAGGCACTGCATCTCCTGGATCACGGGTTCACCGCGAGGCTAGACAAGGTCATGTCGGAAATTGGGAGGCAAATAGCGGCGACGCAATCGGACGCGGCGAGACACGCTTTGGCGTATGGCCGGTTCGAGGAGATGATTACGGACACCTACTCTTTGGTGCCCAATATCCAAAAGGTGATACGAAGGGCCTTTGATCAGTGGGGCAGACCGGTAGTCTCTTCGCGCGATCTCTCCACGTACTCGGTTGCTGCAGGCAACATGTTCCAGGTCTATCTCACAACCAGAGATCGACATCTCAAGACCATGGTTCAGCATGACGTGGATGAGTACAAAAAAGAGGTCAAGAGCTTGTCGGTGGAGACAGCTTCGCGCAATCACATCAAGCAGTGCTTTGAGCAGCTATACAACGAAGACAACTTGTTCACCCGGGTGTTCAGTGTCGAGCCCACATGGAGCTCCGCACCCGAGTCAGCGTTCCAGATCGTCAAAGCTGTCAACACCACAATGGTGCACCCTGGCCATCTTGCACCGTTAGGCACTCTGCTGGAGCAGAATCTCAAGGTTTCGGACCTCAAGACCGTGTGTAACATTGTGGGCTGGCTAGCCAACGAGTACTCGGTGGCGGAAGTCGAGGAGGAAGAATCACCCTTCTTCCGTAGAAACAAGGAATACGCTGCGCAGCTCCTCGTGTGGCACCTGTGGCCCCTCACTGATGGCGCCTTCGAGGCGGAGATCAACAGGTCGATCACGAGGACTACGATACAGGACAACACTCTAACAATTGGCCCTGTAGAAGGGGGTGCATCGTCATCCAACGCTCATGCCCTGGTCAAGAAGGCTATTGAGCTGCTTTCCATGTTCGACCAGGCAATGCCCAAGGAGAGATCTGTAAGTTTGCCGCTTCCCTCCTATGGAGCCTTGATGCTGACCAACCCACAGTCCAAAGATAGCCCGGTTGTCTTCAAGATTGTCCGCGAGACAATCCAGATCCTGCAAAAAGCCGAGGCAAGAATCCGCTCGATCAGGAACGGCACAGACCCTGACCTCTTCATGATCAAAAACCTTCTCATCATCAAGAACGAGCTGCTTGCGCTGGAGATTGGCGACATCCGCGGCCACGCCGCCTCCATGCAGCACTTTGGCCAGATCTGGGACACGCTTAGCCCTTCCAACTGGGTCAGCTTCTTCGGCAGCGTCATTGGCGGCTCGCTCTGGTCACGCGGCGGCGGCGCACCGACCGTGACGGCCAAGACGCTCACGCTGGAAGACATGAGCGAGCAGCTCGACGAGTTGCTACGCCAGTCTATCCACGCGTTTGCCAACCGCTGGGCGACGCTCACAAACGACGCGAAGGCTCGCAAGACGGGTGTCAAGCCCATAGCCAAGGTCGAGAGCGAGCTGGAGACGATACTGACGACGGCCTTTAGCAACCAGCCAGAGGTCATTGAGAAGCTAGAGGAAGCCATCGAGCTCAGCGCGCAAGCACAAAACGACGCGAAAGATGGCAAGAAAGGGGCGAGGCGTTATTGAAAGATGTAGCAGGATCAAGTACGTATTCGTCAATCAAAGTACGAAGCGAGGGGTGTTTATAACTCGTTCTGACTCAACTTGATTGTCCCGTGGCTCCTTTCCTGCTACTCCTATCGCACACTGTACCTCTACTCGATATCTGCTCTATCACGTATTACTTCCTCCAATTCGCACTCAGGTCCCGGCCACTTCGCTGATCTCCCCTAGACCTAGCACCACCACGCCCACCCCCAGTTGCAGAACCGCGTCGACGACCAGGAGAAGGCGTTTCAGTAGGTGGAACGGAGGCTTTTGTACTAGCCGGCGTCGATGTCGAGGTCGTGTTCTAACCAACCCGAAAAGCATCGATGCCCGCCATATTCCATCGTAAAAAGGTGGACGGGAAGTTGGGATGCGCCCCGAACTTAGCACAGGTGCTTGTGTACCTATTTGCAAAAGACGCCCAAAGCTTATGGGCTTCAAGATTTCTTGAAGGCCGTGGGCAGTAGGCTTCAGTATCCAAGAATGCTTTTACGGCAGCTTGCGCCCCTTTCTCGTCGAGGTTGATGCTGCTGCAAGCATCGAAGTCCAGAACCCAAAGACAAAGTATCCGGCGCGTGTAATCCTTGACAGTTGCAGTCTCAAAAGTGCTTTGCCCAGGCTGCATGCCATCCAATTCCTTACTAGTCAAAGGTTTGGTGCTGGCTTCAATGCTTGAAGGAGCACTACCGATGACAAACTCGATGTCCATTGCATCAATCTTGGCTACACAATGTAGAACCGCCATCGCATCTGCCATAGCGATTGCATATTCACTGGTATGCAAATTGAGCTCCTCGAATTGGTCAAGGTGCAAGCGAAAGTTCCGAAGAGAGAACGCCAGAGTTCCAGACCCGTGCCTCCTGCGGCCAAGAAGAGGACGAATCAGGCAATCTTGGTTCGGTCTATGCGACTTGGCTACTTTTTTATTCCTTGGGCAGTACATATCGATGAGATGATGGCGAAAGGGCTGTGGCAGAGGAAGAACACGTTCCATGCATAGTGTATCGCGAGTCTTCTTGGGGAACGTGTCCGTGAAGGGGAAGTCGTCCAAGTTCTCATTCCAGAAGATAGAAGTCTTTGCGTTGGCAAACCAAAACATCTTGGGAATCTCTACGTCGACTTTGATGAGGCTGTTGGCTTTCTCGAAAGCCTCCTGGACCTTGGTGTGAATCCTGTAATTGTTCCAAAGCTTGTCCGAGTTGTCGAGAGTAGCCAGCTTGTAGCAATGGGTAGTCCCTGGATGCTCAGAAATGACACCAATCGAGCCTTTTCCAATACCACGGAACTCTACAGGCCTGTCCACAGCAGCCTGTTGACGCTCCGCAAATGAAGATGTTGTTGAGATGACTGATCGCAGGGACAGCATCCTTTGCAACGCAACCTCGGTAGTACACTCGGCCGCATCTTGTTCAAGCTTTTGCTCAAGTGTAAGCGCATTCTGGATGGCAATAGCTAAGGAAGCGCTTCGACTGCTGATATCAGTGGAGAATGTGGCTTCAGAGGTATCAATGTTGCGTCTTCGACCTCGGGCTTGTGCTGGCACGCCTTGGAGAAGGGGACGTGGCGGAGAAGGCATGGTGGATGCGGAATATCCGTTTATCAAATGTTCCTAGGGAGAAGTTTTTAGAAGATTCAAAAAGATTGCATGCCACCACAAAATCGAAAGGAGCAGACAAAAAACACATGGGATGAGAAGTAAGATGCATGGTACCACGGTGGACGAAACTCACAATGGGCAGGAAAAGCGTGAACAAGAAGCACGTGAACAATTAGAACCCTGAAAGGCAAAAATAATATTCAAGGATAGTGCGATATAATTGAGTTCTTAAGTACCTTACCTTACTTTGTCGTTCGGGGACGCGGGCGCCAGGCGATTGGTGAAGAGACGGCGCGCTGTATCCAGTCCAGTCAGGTTCGCACATCCTACAGGACGACGCTTCGACTAGTAACACGCCATGGAGGGCGAACTGAAACGACTGCGGCTATTTGATGAATGTCCGAGGCTTCGCTGGGACATGGCACCTCGTGCCCTGTCTACTTGGCCGGAACGAACAGTGGTGACAGCGCGGCCTAGGTTGGTTGGTCTCCTAGGTGTTTCGGGCGCCATGCTGGACGATGGAGCCGGTCGAGAGAGTCTTGGGGAAGATGGCAAGGTGTTGCAAGAGCTTGGACAGCGATTCGGGAGAGTTTCGTGAGGGTTTGACAGAATTCAAGCTTTGTCTCAAGATGCTGGGCTGGATGCTGAGCACGCCTACATGGCTGCCACCACCATGCGCTTGGGCCCAACCGATCCGATCGGTGTGCCCTGCAAACTCGGCCAGAACGAACAGTCGTAGCAACGCGGCCGGGGTTGGTTGGTCTTCTTAGGGTCTCGGGTACCCTGCTGGATGTTGGAACTGATCGAGAGAGTCGAGAGGGAAATATTAAAGTATTGTAAAGGGCCTTGGCAGCGATTGGGGAAAGTTTCCTGATGTTTTTGGCAGCCCTTAAGAAGTTTTTAGGATGTGGTTAAGAAGTAGTAGGTCATGTGCACCCTTAAGGTATTATACGTTGCGCTACTGGGACGAGTGTCATAACCACTCTACGTATTTCGCATAACTAAGTTCTAGCTGTAAAATTGTCTATCCAGGTTGTGAAGATTTTCGCGTGAAGAAAATGATAAGACTTATCATTACCCGCCATCAGGCTCTCAGAAGAGGTGCATACTCGAGCTCGGGGGGGTTGGGGGGTTTGGGGGAGGTTTAACGACGAACAAATCACTCGAGTCTCATATATATATCGAATCTCGGTCACGAAGATGCTCAGTAGGCAATTATAAGACTTATTGTGAGTAATCTATATCGAGTCAAGTTGAAAGCGAGGAAATAACAATGGAGATGTGATAAAATGCGCGAGGACGAGAACAAGTTGCAGTCGCCAGTTCCCAACGAACAGGCGATTCAAGATAGTTTGCGCCGCCTCAACTACATCAGGTTGGTTCAAAGCCTCCTTAAAAGATCAGAGCAGTGGCCACTGACCGCCTGCGTCGTTGTACGAAGCAACCGCCGACCTCTCCCAGTGCTCGCGAGACCTTCCCAAACTCGGCCATACCATCGGACCCTGCACTGGGAACAAGCAGTGACTCGATATATTGCACTCATTTCCTGAACACAGGCGTGATTCCCCGACTTCAGTTGGCTGCATCTGGTTAACCCCCAGCCTAACTCCTCCTTCCCAAGTGGCCCTCGTCTTCAATTCTCTCCATCAACTTCACCGCGAGATTCCGCTCATCCTCACTCGCCTCTTCCATGATTCTCCGACTGGCCATCAAAAAATTCTTCTTGAAAACCTGCCAGAGGTCCTCATCGGCAGCGCCTCCAGTTTCAGGTTTCGGAAAGAAAGGGTCGTTTCTGAAAAACGCCATGCAGGCTTGCTCGATGCCTGCTTCATCCATGGAAAGTTGTCGGCAGCAGTCAAAGTCGAGGATCCACATGCAGTGGACGCCCAAGTATTCTGACTGCAAGACCGATGAAGAGTCGACTGTCCGCGGAGGTGCTAGCACAAACTCGACGTCGTTTGCATCAATGTGTGCACCCCAGTGCATCATTGCGAGAGCGTCTGCCATAGTCTCCGCGTATAGTGTCGTATCCAGACCGAGTGCCTCCATCTGGTCAAGATGAAGGGGGACATTACGCAGACTGAAGCGCTGAAAACGTGAGGCGCTTGGTGACTGTTGTTTATGGCGACGACGTCGTCCAAGATATGGTCGGATCAGGCAAGCGTCGTCGTCGGGGTTCTCCTTCACAAAATCAGCGAGCGTAGTGTTGCCAGCGCAGAAGAGATCCACGATCTTGTCGCTGATCGGCCTTGGTACTTTCGGGATGCGCTCCGAAATCAGGGCTCGGCATGCAATGTAGCCAGCGGGAAATTGATGGAGGCGCGGCTGCCACCAGGCGTCAGTTGGCTGGATCAGCTCATGACATTGGGGTATCGACAGAGGCGTCGAGGGAGGGTGTCGATGTGCGCTCAGAAGAACCCGCATGTGCATATCGCAGTCATTGGTGACTGATCGCCCAGGCCCGCCGTCTTCGCGTTTGATGGCTGTGGTTTGGTCTTGGTGGCCTTCGAGAGACCAGACACTACCACAAAAGCCCTTTCCAATACAGCGGTATTGGGTGGTGTAATCCGGCATACTGGGTAATACGGAATGGTCCAGTCGCAGCTGTAATTTTGTTCGTGCATTGCTTGAGGATTTAGTACCTGATTTAGACAGGCCACCTAACATATATGTGTTGAATAAGCTGGCTGATGAGGCCAGAGCAGCAAAGAATAAGGTAATTAAGTTTAAACTAACTGCTAGTGCTCCGAACTTAGCGTTCACCAAGCGATGTTTTGTTCCCTGGTTTCAGGCAGCCTCGAGAATCACTGGAACAAAAAAAACCTGGCCACTTGATTAAGCCAACGTGGCACAAAGCAAGAGAAGAGAACTGACATGATTTATTGAGTCTGAATGACTTGCCCGAGGATTGATGGATGATGCCAAGACGTTGAATTATGCCAAGATGTTAGCAAGTCTTGGGGTAACGCTACGGCAGTGACGATCCGGATCGGAGGGTCCCGCTCTCCCCTTTTCGAAATGCCCGTCGCCAACCCCGTTGGTCGCTTCTGGATCTTATTAAAGATCCCAAGGTGCACGTCGCTCGCTCCAGTCCCTTGCATTCCCCTCCGCTCTCTTTGACCTGCTCTCGCTCTGTTAGGGGAAGCCCTATTCTTCGAAGTCTATCTTAGTCCACAGCTGCTCCAGCCTGCTGTCGCGACACCACGCCGCGAACGATCGACTGACCCGACAGATTCGAAGAGCGCCGTGCTCACACGATACGTCGAGAAGCATGCCATCTACTACATGCAGTCAACAAATTTGATCTTTCCCTAAACCGCGCGACGTGCACCGGGCAATCACCATTCGCCATGTTACCCATCCGGCGTCAGCGTCTACTGACGTTCTGCGCGGTTGTCATTGTCTTCCTACTGTACCGTGTCGTCCAAAACTCATGGGACGATGCCAACTATAGCGGTCTCCGAGCTGTATACGAGACAGGGCGGGAGAAACTGGAGGACATTGATCCGGCCGACCAGGACGACTCAACGCCGCTCGTGGAGCATGTTAAGCCCAACCCAGCCGTGCAAGAGGAGGCGAAATTGCCAGCGCACATGGACGAAAACGACAAGGTCGACTATATCGATTCGCACAACGAATACGCCAATCAGCACGGCGAGGTGGTAGAGGACGTTAGCGTGGAGATACCCGATCTGGAAGACAATGGGATATCCTCTGGGGACCAGGCGAAGCAGAACAAGCTGAGTGAGCAAGAGATAGAGGTCAGCGAGGAGGTTGGGCAAGGCAATGGACAAGATTTGACGGGCGCGAACAAGGTCCTGCAAGGATCGCACGATGAAGAAGGTGCAGATTGGAAAGCAACCCCCAGCAAGACTGCGCCCGATGACACAAGGGGAAGCGAACCCGAGGTGGAACTGGCGCATGGTCCCGCCGTGGATCAGGGCAAAGCGGACGACATTCCCGAGTTCAAGAGGGTACACTGGAAGAAGCAGCCAGAGCATTTCCCGGTGCCGTCAGAGTCTATCACGCCCTTGCCCAGCGGCGCGCCCAATAAGATCCCCCAGATTCAGTTTGATTTCCAGCGTGAGCCCGAGGAGCAAAAGAGTACTCGCGTCAAGAGGCAGCAGCGTGTCAAGGAGGAGATTGCCCGCAGCTGGGGTGCATACGCCAAGCATGCCTGGATGCATGACGAGCTCTCGCCTGTCACTGGCAAATATCGCGATCCCTTCTGCGGATGGGCCGCCACGCTGGTGGATTCTCTCGATACGCTCTGGATCGCCGGTCTGAAGGAGGAGTTTGATGAAGCGGTCAAGGCTGTTGCCGGCATCGACTTCACCTGGACGCCGAAAGACGACATTCCCGTCTTCGAGACAACCATTCGATACCTCGGCGGTTTGCTTGCCGCATACGACGTCAGTGGCGGGGCCGAGGGCAACCACAAGATCCTGCTCGATAAGGCTGTCGAGCTGGGCGAGATCCTCTTTGGCGTGTTTGATACCCCTAATCGCATGCCTTTGCTGTACTATCATTGGAAGCCCGAAGACGTCGCCCAACCCCGCATCGCCAGCACCAGGAGTGGTATTGCTGAGCTGGGCACTTTGTCGATGGAGTTCACACGCCTCGCACAGCTCACCAAGGAAGACAAGTACTACGATGCGATTGACCGCATCACTAATGGTCTCCTCCAGCTGTCGAAGGACGGCGTGTTGATCCCTGGTCTCTTCCCAGAGAATATCGATCTGTCAGGTTGCAATAGAACTGCTACCACTCTGCGCGACGAGATTAGCAAGGCAGCGCAAGCTCAACTTGCAACAGACGACGCCCGCAAGGACCCCGTGGGATATGTCTCCGGTGAGAAGGAGGGGGTAAACCAAGCGCTGGCCAAGGACAGCGCCAGTGTCGCTAAGCGCGATGAACAAACCCGTACAGCAACCGACGACGAAATCAAGCGTGCCAGCCCTCCCTTCAAAGCAGACGGCACCACCGCTGAGTGGGATTGCGTGCCTCAGGGTCTTGTGCCCAGCGGCTATGGCACGCAAGTGTTCCACATGGGTGGTTCTCAGGACTCTGCTTACGAGTACTTTCCCAAGGAGTACCTTTTGCTCGGAGGCCTTGAGGACAAGTACCAAAAGCTGTACGAGGACGCCGTCAATGCCACCAATGAGTGGCTCATGTTCAGGCCCATGGCTCCTGATGACTGGAACGTCCTCTTCCCCGCCAAGGTGACATTGTCCCCGGACACCGCCATCCGGGCGCAGTTCGAGGTCGCGCACTTGACCTGCTTCATCGGCGGCATGTACGGTCTGGGCGGCAAGATCTTCGAGCGCGAGGCAGACGTGGAGATGGCCAAGCAACTGACAGACGGATGCGTCTGGGCTTACCAGCTTTTCCCCTCTGGTCTGATGCCAGAATCTGCAAACGTCATACCTTGCGAGTCGCTCGACAAATGCGAGTTCAACGAGACCATGTGGTGGGACATCCTTGACCCGTCCCGGGCGTGGCGCGAAGAGGAGTTGCTCCGGTGGGAGGGTGTATCCGAAGAGAAGGCAGAGGAGGCTGCTCATCTCCAGGCTCTGGCTGAACAAGGCGCGCCGCCAGAGTCGGCTTCTTACAAGTTAGACTCTAAGGAGGAAGCGGAAGTCGCTCGTCTGAAGGAAGCCGCCGAGCTCGAAGATGTCAAGCCGGCTGAGAAAGCTGAGAAAAAATCCTTCAATGCCTTCAAGGACGAGCAGGCCGAGTTGCTCGAGCAGGCCGCTCAGGAGCACCCCGAAGATGAAGACTCATACCGAGGCGCGCCGCTCAAGAAGCGAGCTCCGACGCCTCCACCAGCGGACGAGGGCGATGTGCCGGCTTCAAAGACGGTGCCCAAGGACAGCGCACCGCACCACGAGACGGAACGCAAAAAGCCCCCTTCCCACACAGAGTATGTGCAGAAGCGCATCAAGTCCGAGGGATACCCCCCTGGGTTTGTTTCCATCAATTCGCGCAAGTACATCCTTCGGTAAGTTTCAGTGTCACCCTGCCTACGTTGACAGTCTTCTGACCGATGCAGTCCCGAAGCCATTGAGTCCGTGTGGTACATGTACCGCATCACCGGTGACTCGACCTGGATGGACAAGGGGTGGAGCATGTTCGAGGCCACCTTGACCGCCACCCGCACCACAATGGCCAACAGTGCCGTTGGCGACGTGACGGCCCCCAGCCCTGAGCTGCTGGATGCGATGGAGAGTTTCTGGATAGCCGAGACGCTCAAGTACTACTACTTGCTCTTCTCCGAGCCAGATGTCATTAGCCTGGATGAGTGGGTGCTCAACACCGAGGCGCATCCCTTTAAGCGCCCAACATAAGCGCGTTACGTCAGTGGATTGGAGGTGTGAAGTGCAACAGCACAGATGGGTGATAGCGAAAATCGATTCCTAGTGCCTTACGGGCAGCATTCAGAAGGCGTTTTGGGTTTTGGGTATGCATTGACTATCAGCTGGGTCTTGTACGGTTTTGTTTGTTTACGGAAACTTGACAGCACGCGAGCACTCAAACACAAGACAGCTTTTTTCCTCTTTGTATGCGGTGAACCTGATCATATTGCGTGCCTGAAATCAAAATCCTCAATCTTTAACACTAGTACAGGGCGGGTCTATACCTGCCTGTCCTCCGCATTTTCCATCCTTCATTAGATCAAATCGCATGTCCATCGTTGGCCCCGATTATCTCGCGATAGATGCGAGAGCCTCGCTCGTTATGGCTGACGGACTGACCTGACCGTCAACCCAAATATCATGGAAAACGCCTCCTGAAACGCCAATGCTGATGCGACCAAACCTTTTGTCACTGTGCATCTATCCCATATACACATGTCTATCATTTGTTCATCCTGCGGACTGTCCTCGTATCGTGTCGAATCTCCATCCTCATGCCGCCATGTCGGCTAACACGCGTATACTCAATATCATGACCAAGAGACCAATGGTCACGACGATGAGCAGGGCGAATGAGAACCAACCCAGCACCATGGCGTCTGTGCCCACGCCGGACCTGACGGAGCCGTTTCCAAAGTCTTGCGCAATGACGGAGGCGGCCACAGATGCGGTATGTTGCCAGAGGACAGAGACGAGCACGAAGATAGAGGAGATGAAGATGATAGCCAGGGCGATTTGAGACACAGGTCGGGACGGAAAAGGCTTGACGTCGCGTTCGGAGCCCTGCGAGTCTTCCTCCTCGTGCCATCCGGGAAACGTGGCGAGCAGGATGAAGCAGATGAAGGCGAAGACGATGGCGATGATGATCAGATAGGGGAAAACAATCATGTCCTTAAACTGCGCGGCGAGCCAGATCAGATTGAGGGGATCCTGGTCAACGGCCACCTCGTTGGCGAGGGCTGTCGCATTGTTACTGCACAGCCATGCGCCGCCGTCGGGGTTGATGCAGATACCAAAGTAGCCCACGCGGGCCTGTAGGTGAGCGTCGCCCGCAATGTTGGCAATGGCCGTGTGGACATTGTAGTCGACTTGCGCGGTATCGGGAACGGCCTCGTACTCCTTGTAGTAAAGGGAGAGCAGGAAGATGCCGGGGATCAGGGGCGATGAGGATGAGCAACCGGCGAGAAGGAGTGACAATAGGATGATGGCAACCGCAATCAAGATCATCAACATGTGGTGGTAGCCGACAAATGGTACCCAACCTGTTGGCAAGACATGTTAGCAACCCGCATTCCGATTGAATGTGTTTGAAACTTGGGGCTATAACTTACGGAACCAGCCCACTCGGAATTTGGGCATCCCGAATCTCGGCTTCCCACTGCTGCTGCTGCTACTGCTACTGCTGCCCATAGCAGCGGTTGTCTCTGAGCAGTGCGCTCAGATCAGACAGGCGCGAGCGGCCGTTGAGAATCGTTGGAGTTGTGATGAATAGCCCACACCCACGCTCTCGTCAACAGCGAGAGGGGTTGAGGGTGTCGGTGAAACTCTGCGCGAGCGTCTTCGATACTGTAGGCGTAGCTTGCTTCAGGAATGTCGAAGTCTCGGGACGTTGTGTTTCGTTGAAAGAGCTTGTCTTGTTCGTCGATGTCTTGTTCTTCGCAGCGGGGGAGTGCACGGCTGGAATGAAAGAGTACAGGCGAGACGATAATGGGAACGAGCGACGACGACCTGGAATGCGCAACGTGAGACTGCCTTGCGGAGAGGGTGGGTTGCTTGTAGTGGGAGGGAGGGATACACTTAGTCTCTCGGTTGCGAGGTATGCAGGTTAGAGTTGGAACTCGCTTGCGCTCGGTCGAAGAATGAGTGTCGTCGATACGTGGAGGATCCAGGAAGCAAAAGGAGGAGACAGGAGCAGAGAGAATGGGAATCATGTGGCTGGTCTACAGGTAATGAGCCAACCGCAGCCTTGATCCGTCGGGGATGATGCGGATGGTGGTGAGCGGGTTGCCCAGCCACTCCCTTTTCTATTGTCATTGGCAGTGGTTGGCAGAGCAACGCCGCAGGAGTGGGTGACGTTGCGGCCTAGGTTGCGTGGCGCCGTCATGTGAGTGGCTGCTGCGAGACCTGCCCCACTCTCCTTCAGTGGTTTTATGTGGCGTAATTTTGGTGGCTGGTGCGCTTGCAGCTTGCCTTCGGGAAACCTTATTTCAGGGTCCTGGATATTGAGATTTCACTTCGAGAGCTCCCTAATCAATTGGGTGATTCGAATTGGCCTCTTCAAGCACCAGCTGCAAACAATGAGGCCGACAGCTGAGCAAAGACTTTTTGCCTAGGGCTGTGCTTGTTCTGAGATCAATGTTGTTGGCAGAGAGGGTCGTTGTCATGACAATCGCTAGCTGACGAGAGCTGGGCAGCAGCGCATAATTTAGTCGTCCGTGCTAAGATGACGACTCGTTTTCCCGGTTTCATCAGCTCCGTCACCAGAGCTGCAATAGGTAGGCAGCAGTGCGACCGTTAGCTTCCGCGATCTTGGCAGCAATCTTGGCGTTCACAAAAGACTGAAGAACTTCGAGATGCCAGTCTACTAGTTAGTCCGCGTGTTCAGTTAGGCTACCCTAAGCGCGATACTGCTTTTTGTTTGCGGCTCGCGATGAAGGCTCTCAGGACTTTGAAGCTATTGCGCATGAGCATATTTTCGTTATTAATGAATTTCGTTTGTTGAGTATCAGATTCATCACACAGGTTCACAAATATGGTGTTGGTAGATTAGCATCACTTAAAAGCGCGTGAGTGACATTTATCCTTCCTTGATTTCGTCGAACTACCAGCTAGGAACAGTTTACCGTTGCAGTATGTCTGCATCTCAAAGTATACCTCAACGTCGGAAAGACCCGACGGCTTAAATTCCACTCGAGACTCGAATCAGCAGAGCCATTGATTCTGGGGAGAGTGCATGGTCCGATGATACCATCGTCCCCCTACCTGCATGCCCCGCCTAGCCGATACTGCAACTTCACCCCACGATGCACCGTCATATAATTGCTAGCTGTCAACATCCACGAGCAACAATGGCCTCCAGCTTCGTACAGGGAACGTCCCTCGACACGCGGGTGGAGGATTATCTAAATGACAAGCTCCAGTCAACGACGGACCTGGAATCCCTCGACGAGCTCCTCGCCAATGTAGAGCTGCAACGAAACCAACTGCAGACCCAGCTTGACGATGCCGTCCGCCAGCTCGACGAGGCACGACGCACAGCGGGCGACCGCCAGGGCGCGATACAATCCCAGATCGAAGAGTTTCAGCAGCTGCAGGAGAGCATAGACAGACGTGGCGCTATTACTGCCGCGTCCGATGCCCCGGACCAGGCCATTGCCCGGCTGCAGCGGCCCATGGAGAAGTTGCGCGCGGTGGACCTGGCGCAGAAATACCTGAGCCTCGTACAAGAGGTCGAGAATTTACGGAGCGAGGCGCGATCGCATCTTCCGGAGAGCCCGAAGGCGGCTCTCGAGCCTTACACCAAGCTGAAGCAGCTAGCGACAAGACTGAAGGAGCTCCAAGGCGACGAGGCGCTGCATCTGGTCGATTATGTGGAGGGCGTGACGGATCGCCTTTGGAAGGAAATGAAGGCCATCATGTCGGAAGAGTTTGAGACCGTTCTCCGCGCGAGGAAATGGCCCAAGGTCGACCCCAAGTCCCAAATGGACGATGAATGGATTGCCTCTTTCGAGAAGCTCATTGATCTACAAATGCCCGAGGTGCTCTATAGCACCCAGTCAGTTTCGCTTCTGCCTCTGGATGTCATGGCAAAGATCTTCATTGCCGAGTTCCGCTTCCACTTTCTCGGCGACAAGCCTACAAGCGATGCCCAGGCCGTCGGGACGCACTGCTTTCCGTGGGTGACGATGACATTGGAGAAGTGGGAAGAATTTTTGCGCGATAACCTTGGTCATCTCCTGGTAGCCAAGTTCAGAGAGACGGACGCGGAGAACAACCTACTCTACGTCGATCCCGTCTGCGCATTCATCACATCCTTGCTGCCCGTCATTCGCGAGAAGGTCTACGACATTGCCAACAAGGCCATCAGCAATGCCTCGTTCTTCAGCAATTTTATCTCGCAGGTGTCGAGCTTTGATGAGAATCTGCGCACCAGGTTCAACTACGATGGCGGCGATGACGTGCGCGGCTGGCAGGGCTTGACGACCGAGATTCTGGACGAGCACTTTGACTCGTGGTTCAAGGCGGAGCGAAACTTTGCCATGAAGCGCTTCAACGATATCCTGGAGTCAGCAAACGACCGAAAAATTGACTACGACTATGCTGCCGACGGGCGTATGAAGCCTACGTTTGCGGCCGTGCGTGTCACGGACCTTTTGCGCTCTGTCACGAGCCAGTACAGCCGGCTACGCAAGGTGCGCCACAAGATCCAGTTCCTCATCAATATCCAGATTGATATACTCGAAGAGTACGATGCCGTCTTGCGCGATTCACTTGAGGCATACCTATCAATCACTTCCACCTTTGGGCGGACACTGCATGGCGCTTCGAAGGAGCAGCTTGCCGCGTTGGAGGGCACGGGCGGCTTGGAGCGTCTGTGCAAGGTATTGGGCAGCGCTGACCATATTGCCAACACTCTGAAGGACTGGAGCAGCGAAGAGGTAAGCGTGTTGTGATACACAAAGATGCGTTCAGTGAATAACAGAGAATAGTTCTTCTTGGAGCTGTGGGAGCGGCTGCAGGGCGGACCTCAGCCGGGTGGCCAGAACAAGGCTGGCAGCATGACCTTTGACGAGGTAAAAGACAGGACATCGAGTGCCATGGGCATGTCCGAAGACGGTGCGCTCTTTGACGAAATGATTGTAGCATACAGCCTGCGCAGGAAGACGGCCCACGAATTCATTGTCTCCACGCTCAACACCGCCCATACAAAGGCCTTCCGCACCTATGGCCAGCGCGCCTCGTTTACCACAATCGGCGAATCGTCGGTAGTGGAGGACCCGGCGTCGCTGAATGTCTCTCCCGAACTTGACGAGCCTTTGCATATCTTGACGCGCAATCTAGCCTTTTTGGCCAAGCCGCTGTCTACAGCATCCTTCCGTCGCGTCTGGCGCGAGGCCCTCGGCAAGCTGCAAGACCAGCTCCTGAATGACATATTGCTCCGTCAGGAGTTCACCACATATGGCGCCGCTCAGTATCTTCGCGACGTGGCCGAGGTGCTCGATGTCGTGAATCGGTTTATCCCGGGCGGCTCTTCCGCTCTGGCAACCCTCCAGGACGGTCTCCGCTTGCTGAACCTGCCCGTGGAGGGTGGCAAAGAGAAGGCGATCAATCTCAAGACAGCGAGCGATCGCGTCTTCACCGACAACGACGAGGCGCGCAAGGTGCTTGAGGAGCTTGAGCTTGGTGAGTTGACGCCTCAACTTGCGCGCAATATCCTGCAACGTAGGATCGAAAATGGGGAAAACGTAGGATAAGGCAGTGAAAAATATATGTCCACTTCAAATCTATCAGTAGATGTTGCATCCTTCTTCTATCGTTGCTGTCGGGATTCCTGGTGCCCGCATCCATCCCCTTTTTGAATAGTCGATCTCCAAAAGCGCCTTGAATTTACCGTAATGGTGTCTCGTCTAGTCGAGCAACCTCATCACAAACTCGACTGTCGCAAAGGTACCCGCGCTCACAGGCAAGGCCCTCAACAAAGTGGGAGCAATGCCCTTCCAGAAGCCCCTCGCGCCATCGGCCCGCCACGTGTCCCTGAAGCAGGCCCGCATGCTGGGGTACTTTTGCTTGTCGCCGAAGCCGTCGGTCTGCATCTTGCTCTTGACCACGTCAAAGGGGTAGCTGGCGAGCCAGAGGACCTCACCGGCCAGACCGCCATACAGAGCGACCTTCCACCCGGGAACATCCTTGCGGTCCATCTTGTTGCGCGCCGCGTCCGTGTTCATCATGTACTCAAAGGCGGTGAACCAGGCGCCGTAGGCGAAAGCCTCGCGCCACATGGTGACGGCCTGGCCGCGGTACACGCCGTTCAGGACGCCGCGGTGCGCGCCGAGTTTCCGGACGCAGTCCAGCGGCCCGTTGTAGAGCTTGCCCGCCCCGTGGGGCTGGCTCTGGAGTCTGATGCGGATGTGCTCAATGGGGCCTGAGAGCACGGAGTTGGCGACACCGGCAAAGGCGCCGGCCTGGGCGTACTGAGAGTAGCTCAGGTCCTTGGGCTTGCCGTGGCTCGCGTTGCGACCCTCGAGGAAGCGACGGGCCTGGTGGAAGCCGCCAAATTGCACGGACACGCAGGCTCCGATGCCGACGAGAGGTGTGAGGGTGCCCTTGTAGAAGGCAAGAGGCCCCTCGGTCTTGTAGATGGATGTGGCCGCATTGAGGGCAGATGAGTACTGTGTGGTGGTCTGGAGGCGGACCTTGACAATGTCAAAGGGTTGGCCTGGTCTCAGTCAGATGGGCTGTCACAAGTACACCGCAATAGGAGAGGAGACAAAGAGTATCACATACCGACTAGGACTTGCACGATGCCGCCAACAGCGCCCGAGAAGAGATCCTTTGCGGTCTGCTTCGCCCCGCCCTGGGGGTGCTCCAGCTCAGCCTGGACAACATCTTCAGGTGCCATTGTACGGATACAACAGCGACCGGCGGCTACTGACCGAGGGGACGAGCGGGCTCAGAGGCGGCCTGGCTGATTCTGTGGATGAATTAATGCCTCGAAGTGTGTGAAGATGTTATACAATGGTCAAGTTGAATGAGATTCAGCGTCTTGGGAACTAGGACAAGAGAATGAATGGTGAATCGGGTGGTACCCGGTGCCACAATCTTTGGTATCGCGATCACTCTGGCGGTCGGTCGGCGCCTGGCCGAGACTGGATGACGTGATTGGCGGGCTCAGGTGTCTATCAAGGTATGCATCAATGGGGGCATGCATGTAGTGAGCTTCGCTACAAGAGGTAAGCACTTGGGCGAAGGCCATAATAAGCCAGACTGCTGACTTCGCGGTGCGACCTCACCAGGCAACCTTGGCGGTACGAGTGCGTACAAATATCCCAGCCCAAAGGTCCAATGACACGTGCTTGGACATTTCCTGCTCTCCGAAGCCATCTGACTCCAGAGCGTGAAGCTTTGGCCGCCGCTGCGGGACGGACGATCGCTAGTGGGCTTGCCTTACTGCGCATAGTGCATGCAGGGTCTTGACTCTTGACTTCACCCCGTCAGTCATCCACCAGCACCCCATCTCCCCAGATCTCAATCTCCAGTCAAGCTGCACGGGGCGCACAAGTGTCAACGGATGAAATTGAAATTGAGCCTCCACGGGGAAGTATGATAGTGTATTGCGTCTGCTGCTGGATGCCCATAAACAACCGCCACTTGATGGCTGACAGTTCATGTCCCCAAGAGCTTCGGCCGTCTTGTCAGCCAGGAGGCTCAAAAAGCAGGGTCCTCCCCGATTTGGCGATATTTTTAGAGTCCTTATCTGCAAACGCATCCTTGTGCGTCAGGGTGATCAAAGGCGTAATGCGTGGCGTTGATGTTCCTGGCGAGGCTCGTCCCACATATAATGCCATGCCTCCATACTGAGGCGGAAAGTCTCGTTTCCACGTCTCTTCGCTTTTCTTTGCTGTTTCGTGGTGCAGTCACTCCTTATCTGAAAGACCCCATGGCCTGGAGCCTTTGGGCAAGCTAATCATGTCGTCGTTTCCACTGAGAAAGTTCTCTACCGCTGGCGGTCCCAACGACTTGCTCGCCGCTCAGATTCACAACAGGCGGGCCAACGACCGAGCCATTATCGAGAATCCGTTGGGTGAGCCCTGGTTCCTTTGGAAGAAAAGATTCAATACTGATATTGCAGCCTACTTTAACGATGATGAGCTGGAGCAAGACGTGCAAAACTTTGCAGAGCTATACCTCCCACATGTCGAATTCGCGAAGGTACTACGAGCGGCCCGCGTGGCCAAGGACATTCGTCTTTACGATGAGGTCTCCCGGTCCTCTGACCCTCATATGGGAGAGGACCTTCCCGTCATCTTGACGCCTCAGGAGAAACGGTTCTTGAAGCGCGAGCGCGATGTCGTTTTCAGTGAAAGGGGTATGCGTAAGGTAATCATCACAGTGTCGCTGGCGGCGCTGCTCCAAGGATTTGTGCAGTCCTCGTTTAACGGCGCTTCATTTTACTCGGAGGAATGGGGTCTCACAGAGGATTCAACATGGAAGCTTGGAGGCACAAACGCTGCGGCCTGGTTCGCAGCAGCACTCGTGGGATGCCCCCTGTCGCTCCCCATCAACTACTACTATGGACGACGTGGTGGGCTCATTGTGGCCTCGGTGTTCCTCTTTACCAGCTCGGTGGCTGCTATTTTCGCAGAGAATTGGACTGCACTCCTCCTCATTCGCATTGTCAATGGCCTCGGTATGGGCGTTAAGGCTGTCAGCACACCCATCCTAGCCTCCGAAACAGCCGTCGGTTTCTGGCGAGGGTCCGCCATCCTCGCGTGGCAGCTGTGGGTGGCCTTTGGCATCATGCTGGGCTTCGCGTTCAACCTTCTCTTCACTACAGCCGCCAGCGATCGCATCACGCTGGGCCTCATACAGGGCGCGCCTCTGGTCCCAGCGCTGGCCCTCTTTTTCATGGCCGTCTTTGTGTGCCCCGAGTCACCGCGCTATCACCTCCAAAAGGGGCCCAACTACAGCCCCGAGAAAGCCTATATGATCCTCCGCCAGCTGCGCAACACGGAGCTCCAAGCGCTGCGCGACATGTACGCCGTCTATAAGTCCATCGAGCAGGAATCCATGGGGGCGGCTATGACGGCGGACTCGCGCGCTCATCTTAATCCAGGCTTCTGGTGGACGATCCACGACTTCCTCCTCGCTTTCCGCCAATTGTTCCAGCAGCGTCGCCTCTACAACGCGCTCATCTCAGCGGCGACTGTCAACGTGGCTCAGCAGCTGTCTGGTGTCAACGTCTTTGCCTTCTACTCGACCGAGCTGGTACGCGACGTGCGTGACTCGGATGTTTCCGTCGCACACATGGACAGCCACATCAAGCCCATGGCATACAGTCTTGGGTTCGGAGCCATCAACTTCCTGTTCTGTCTTCCCGCAGTGAGGAGTATCGACACACTGGGCCGAAGGCGCTGGCTGCTTATGACGCTGCCATTCATGGCCATCTTCATGCTGGGTGCTGCGTTGTCCTACAACATCCAAGACACGAGCAACAGGACTGGCATTGTGGCTCTGTTCCTGTACCTGTTCGCAGTGGCGTACTCACCCGGTCTGGGTCCCATTCCCTTCACCCTTGCGTCCGAGAGCTTCCCCCTCTCGCATCGTGAGGCTGGCACCGCGTGGCCCATCTCCACCAACCTCTTCTTTGCTGGGCTACTCTCTATGCTCTACCCTGCCATCCGCGACGACGAGAACGGTCTAGGCGACGGCGGCTCCCTCGGCCTCTTCGCCGGCCTCAACGTCCTCGCCTTTATCCTCGTTTTCTTCCTCGTGGAGGAGACAAAGGGCCGTTCCCTCGAGGATCTCGACCTCGTCTTCGCCGTCTCGAAGCGCCGCTTCATGTCATTTCAGATCCAGGAGTACCTCCCCTGGTTCGTCCGCCGCTACATCCTCAGCAAGGACGAGCCGCCGCCGGAGCTGTACCATGACTACATCTGGGGTCCCTGGAAGCGTGTCAGTGACAACACGTTCTCGCCGCCGACGCGAAACCTGGAGACGGGGTCGTGCGTGAGGATCGCGCCCGAGGCACCGCCCGACTCGCCCGATTTGATGATGCCGCCGCCTGTCATGACGTCCGGACCAGTGGAGATGCCTGCCACGCTGCCGCGGAGGCTAGCCCCTCCGGCGTACTATTAATTTTCTTGTAATTTGTACTGTGGAGTATTTTCTCATGTTCTCAGGGAATGGAACAATCATGATGTACTGATTATATGCGCGGAGGGCAGCTTATGATAGCGTCCCGTAGTATTAACGATTTTCACCTTAAGCTAGTAGGTCCCTCCCTCAAACGGCCTCTCATACCTTGGAAAGCTCATTTCCTCGTCCGTACCAGCTTTGAGGTAGTCCACGTAGCATACCCATTTCTTCTCAACCCATTCTCGCAGGTCAAACCCCGGTTGGTTCGGCTCCAGCGTGTGGGCGTTTACACTCAGATAACACCCATGATCTCTTTTGCCCTCTGTCCAGCCTTTCAAGTTCGGCCGCCAGGCCTTGACGGTTTCCTCGCCCACGCCAAGAGCGTCTAGATCTGCGTCGACCACCTCTCCCTGTCCCATGAATGTGAAGCACCGCACGCCGCAGGTCTTGCAGAAGAAAAAGTGAAGTTGCTTCGCATCACACTGGTAATCACCTAGCTCCTTCATGGGGTCCAGTGGTGAGAGGAGGAGGAAGTCGTCTGGGGCCGAGTCGGGGCGGGCATGGAGGAAGCCGGCTTTGTGGCAGATGTTACAGTTGCAGCGATAGATCCTTTGGCGAGGTCGTGGGTCTAGATGTGCTTTATGGGGGAGCTTGAGGTGCAGGATGTACTTGATGGTGCCGCAGTGACAGGACCCTTTGAGAGGGTAACGGCGGAGCGTCTCAGACGTGGTGTTCTCTGTCGCCATTGTGAGTTTGATGGTTGAGGGGAAAGAAAGACAGACAGGTGGTGCAAGAACTCTCAATCGAATGGGGAGAAGGTCCCATGTCAATGAAGGGCGCAGCATGAGGATGACTGCATCTCGACGGACGAGTTAATTTGCTGACGTCATTGTGCACTACACTTCTTGCTGCCTTAACAATACGATTATTGTACTCGGGTATGGTCGTTACAAGTAAGCTGTGCTACGACTTAGCATGTTCGCAGAACGTGCCCATGCAGTGCATGGACGTGTGTCTACTAAGCGGCACGGTCGACTGTGGTGAGGGGGTGACGATGCAGACCTGTGGAGATGACTTTGCACTTGCAGGAATATATAGCGAGATTCAAAACGCCCGAGAATTGACCAATGAGTTATTTTCAGCTGTGGCTCGAAACTTCAAAGAAGACTGGAAGTGATTGTTCCCGAGCCGCATTCGAGCTGACAAAGTGACACTCGCAACTTGAGAATGAGAGCAAAAGCCCCGCGTACGAGCTTTCGATGCCTGGCCTTGTTTGGAGTGGCTAACTACGGCCCCTTGACCGATTAATCTTAAAGTTTGTATATAATAATACAGAACAACAATGTCTGGCAGGTCGGGTTACATTGATACTCATGAATGCTGCACAAAGCCCCAGCCCCACACATCCTGCCCTTTTTCAAAACATGAACCTTTTGTACCATGTACTACGTAGAGCCCCAAGAGGGCAGTTTCAAGAAGCGGAACATTCTGCTGCCATTCATGTTGTTATAGTTGTCCCATCATGAAAGTCAGCATTAGTACAGTCACATTCTTCTAGGCGGACCGTGCCATTCTCGACAGCCCTCCGCTGTGCGGACGATGAGACCGCAGCAAGCCCAACACCAGTCCCCCTTCGATGTTCAACACATTGAGCCAATCCATTCCTTCTTCTTAAGTCAAAGTACTCCGATGTTCCTGTCTTCACCACAACTTCCACTCCCCACTTAGATGATTGACGTCTACGACGGCTAGTTAGATGATCCGCGTGAATTCACCTACCCTGCGAGAAGACAGAAGTTCAGAATGGTCTGTTTGTTTTGCCATCTGGATCTCACTAAGGCAGGAGGCATTATTATTCAACGCAATATTGTTTGCCCTATTCGCAAGGCATGTCCAATATGTGCCTGAGGAAAGACAAATCTATTTTGACATTGAACGTGTAGCATCTAAGTCTCGGAGTTTCGGATAATGCCAAGCCGAAGCCATCGTGGGTCCGTCCGAGTGGGCGGGCCGGGGCAAGTAGACGTCATCTGAACTTCCCAACCGGGTAATGCCTCCAACTTCACCTCATCACCACTCCGAGCGCTGCCTCCCCTTGTCCTCGTCACCACCACGCCCTCGACGACGACGGCGCCAATCCATCAGGTCGAGTGACCTCGGCACATTCATCGACATGAACGCCTTCCGTCTCTTTATCGAGGACGGCCAGTTTCGAGATCCGCACGGCCGTCAAGTCGTCCTTCGCGGAATCAATGTCGCTGGCGACGCCAAGCTGCCCAGCGACCCGGACCAGCCCTCACAGAACCCCGATGCCTTCTTCGACGGCGACAACGTCAATTTCCATGCCCGCCCTTTTACACAGCAAGATGCGCATGTCCACTTTGCACGCGTAAAGCGCTATGGCTTCAATACGATCCGTTACGTCTTCACCTGGGAGGCGATCGAGGCTGCGGGGCCGGGGAAGTACGACGAGGAATACATACAGCACACCATTGAGATTCTGCGCATTGCGAAGCGATATGGTTTCTTTGTTTTCATGGACCCGCACCAGGACGTGTGGTCGCGGTTCACGGGAGGATCAGGCGCGCCCATGTGGACAGTCTACGCGTGTGGACTGAACCCTCAAAGCTTCGCCGCCACAGAGGCTGCAATCGTCCATAACACATACCCGGACCCGGCAAAATTTCCCAAGATGATCTGGTCTACCAATTATTACCGGTTGGCAGCGGCCACGATATTTACCTTCTTCTTTGCCGGGCGTGACTTTGCGCCCAAGTGCATCATAGACGGTGTCAACATCCAGGACTACTTGCAGGATCATTTCGTCAAGGCATGCGGACACCTGGCCCAGAGGATAAACGAGGCTGGTGATCTAGAGAACGAAGTCGTCATGGGCTGGGAGAGTATGAACGAACCCAATCGTGGGCTGACGGGGTACGTCGACCTGAGCCAGATCCCAAAAGAGCAGAACCTGAAGAAGGGGACCTGCCCGACCATCTGGCAGACTATCTTGAACGGCAGCGGGCGGGCTTGCGAGATTGACGAGTACGAAATGGGCGGCCTGGGGCCATACAAAACCGGGTCGCGACTTGTGGACCCTCATGGCGAGATTGCATGGTTGCCTGTAGAATACGACGACACAAAGTACGGATGGAAGCGTGATCCGGGGTGGAAGTTCGGCGAGTGTATCTGGGCGCAGCATGGCGTGTGGGACCCAACCACCGACACCTTGCTGAAGAAGGACTATTTCAAGAAGAACCCACGCACTGGGAAAGAGATTGACTATCCCGAGTTCACCAACACCTATTTCATGGACTTTTGGAGAAGGTTCAAGGATTCGTGCCGGAGTGCGCACAAGGACTGTATCATGCTGATGCAATACCCAACCCTCGAGATCCCGCCTAACATCAAAGGCACTCCTGATGACGACCCTCGCCTGGTCTTTACACCGCATTATTACGATGGCATCACACTCATGACGAAGCATTGGAATAGCACCTGGAATGTCGACGTGGTGGGAGTGTTGCGTGGGAAATATTGGCACCCTGCATTTGCCATCAAAGTGGGCGAGACAGCAATCCGGAACTGCTTGAGGGATCAGCTCAAATTTTTGAGCGACGAAGGCAAGGAACAGACGGGCAATCACCCCTGCATCTTGTCAGAATTCGGTATTCCCTATGACATGGACGACAAAAAGGCATATCAAACCGGCGACTACTCGAGTCAATCGGCAGCTCTCGATGCCAACTACTTTGCCGTCGAGGGTGCCAAGCTAGAGGGACACTGTCTGTGGCTGTACACGGTCAACAACGACCACCAGTGGGGCGACCAGTGGAATGGCGAGGACTTGTCAATCAACTCTGTCGACGACCGGCTGCCGCCATCCTCAGCGGTCCCCAGGAACCAGTCGATCGACGCGTCCAAACCCACGGACAGCGCGAACGACGTGGCCGAAGATGACAACGTGACGCCGGCGAACCTGCAAAGGACATTGACAAGTCCGTCTATCAGCTCAGTGCCCTCCGGCAAGGACCCACAACTGACGAATGCCCCAGGTCTACGTGCAGCTGAGGCATTCATCCGCCCGACGCCCACTTTCGTCGCGGGCACTGCCGTCGAGTATGGCTTCGACCTCCGCAACTGCACTTTCACCCTGCAGGTGTCATCGCAAAGCGCAGCCGGCGACGCCAACCCCACAATCATCTACCTTCCTGAGTTCCACTTTCCCCGGGACATTAGCGATGTCGACGCGTCCGGGGGCAAGTGGGAGATGAGCTCGGACGAGGATGAAGGGACGTCGCTGCAGAGGCTCAAGTGGTGGAATCCGCAAGGAAAGCATGAGCTCAGAATCACAGGCCTGGCGAGGAAGCACAATGTGCCCCCTGGAACGGAGGAGGAGGAGGGATACCTGGAACAGTGCCGCGAGGGCTACAGCTCGAGTTGCAGCGTCATGTGATTGATTACCCGGTGAGCGAGCGTTTACGACAACACATGCGGCGTTTGGGCGTTTGAGACGCTGGCGACTGGCCCGCGTAGCGCAGTGATGCTCGGGCCACGGCTCGTTTAAAGAAGAATTTTTGATCGCGTCCTCTGTCTCGCTAGAGGATAGAAGTACATGTATACATGTTGGATATTGAGGTAGTGGTGCACTAGAGACAGGGCGCCATGCACTCAGCCAGGTTACATGCTCATTGTCGAAAGTCAGGGCCCTTCGAATGGTTGATTGGTTTGCTTTTCGCATCATGGCTGAGGCGACATGGCTGTAAATACACAATTTAAATTATAGGACTACCACACTCTAGACATTAATCAGGTCACACGCAGGGTGACCTCAATGACCTCAAGACATACCATACCGGCTATCCATCTCAACTAAGCATGGCTATGAGCTGGCGAGACTGCCACCTTACAGGTTGCTTTCGAATAGCAGGATCATCTCCTCAGCCTCCTTGGCCAAGTCTACGGGTACAGATGCTGTCCCAGCCAGCCTGAGGCCCGTCACCATCGGGATTGAATACCATTCCACACCTTCCCAAGTCAAACGCGCTGAGAAATTAATTCAACGCTTTCGATTGGAGTTGAATCTCCAGGGGGTTCGAGCTCGTCGTCTCGGGAGTGGAAGACTGTTGGTACTTGCCGACGCTACGAGTCTGTCGACCACAGCCTGGCAACTGAGGGCCGATAGGAACACTGTTTATAATTATCACCCAAGGAAGGAATGCAGATCCAATGGTGAAACCTGCATCTTAAGACGCCGCTCTGGGTACAACTAGGATCAACAAGTTCGTCTCTGGCGACTCTGGTCTACATGGCACACACTGCAGCACATTTTCATCATGATATCGCCGCCAAAGAGGAGACAAAATTTTGTGCAGCTCAGCGATAAACATCAAAAGCGAGGACGGCAGTAAGGGGAACCTCGTTCAGACTTAAAAAGGTCATAATACCCGCTGAAAATCATGAACAGGAGAGATTTGCGGAATGTACTTACCTTAGATAGGTTGACAGACACTACGGACTAGGGTAGCTCGAACCCCACGCTGCTCCCGAGACATCTTCTGCGAGACTCAGACAGTGACAGCCATTGGCCGCTAGAGGCTGCAAGGCCCCACTATAACTTCCAAAATGGCCAGTCACGGCACAGTTCGACGCAGCGACAAGTCCCTGTAAGCGCCAGTGCGATCAATCGATAAGCTTCCGTGCGCTATCCTTGGAGGTCGGACCCCCGAGTGCCCCTGCCGCCGTTCTCGGTTTCTCCACCTTTAAGCCCAATATGCTCCGTACGAGCGACCGAGTGCATGTACGCTGCGTCCAGTCCCATTCATTGTCATGATTATCAGCATTGTTGGTAGCAGAAGATCCGCAAGCTCGGCCGTCCGTTTCCTGTCCTGAATCTAGGCCAGGGTCGACTGCAGTTCCTCGTGTGCTGAATTGCTCACGACGCTCCTTGCGACTCTCTGGCTGCCTCGACGGAAAAGCGCAGACTGGCGCATGCTCCAAAGGCTGCAATTGGGCTTGACGACGCCGTTGCGCTGCGTGCTCTGTTCACCAGATGGTCCGGTCTCGTTGCCGTCTTCTGCTATTGAGGTTTTTCGCTGACCGCTCAGCTTCAGTCCAGTCCCTTCAACGAATGAAAAGCCATCTCATGTCGAATGCCCGTCGACCCAAACCATCCACGTCACACGATCCCCTCGAATCGGCCCCGGCGCCCAACTTCCCATCCTGACCGAGCGCTTCCCCGATAGACATACAATATGTATCCCGGAGGCCAGCGACATGTCTCTTCCAACGATTCCAACAACAGAGGCTTCCCTCCTCCGCCGCCGCCGCCGCCCATGTCTCCCCCCATGCAAGGCCCCCAGGTGGGCAGCATGGTCATCCCGCCGCCGCCTCCACGGTATAACCAAGGACCAGGCATGAATCTCCCGCCGCCTCCTGGACCGCCTCCCATGTCCCAACAGCAATCACAGCCGTGGCAGTTTGGCAGCATGTACAATAGCCGACAAGGTTACCCAGTGCCTCCACCGCCCGCACTATCCGGGCAGGTCCAGCCCTACAACCCCAAGGTGCATGCGCAGATGGTGGCCATGGGGAAACCGTTGATGAGCGCGACATATGTGCCTTCGGGGGACCCGACGTTTGGAGATACACCTGGCATGCCGGGCTATGGGCCTGACGACTCGACATCTGTATCTTCTTCAACAATCAACACGCAGACCTCGTGGTTGCTTACGCCGCACAGTACGACAGACACGAGCATGACGCTGCCGCCGCCCGAGGAGCCCAGGGATAGGAAGAATGAGGCGGCCAGTGCCGCGTCCGAGTCCTCGATACCGCCCGAGGTTGCTGCGCAGTGGCCCCTGGACACTGTGCTCATATGGCTGGCCAAACATCAGTTCTCAATGGAGTGGCAGGAGACGTTCAAGGCACTCAACATCTCCGGGACTCAGTTTCTAGAAATTGGTACGCCTCATGGTGGGCGTGGCAGCGTGGGCATGATGCACCAACACGTGTATCCACGGCTGAAGAAGGAATTTTTGAATGGCGGCATGCAATGGGATTCGGGCAGAGAACGAGAGGAGGGGAAAAGACTACGCCATTTGATCCGGAGCATCGTGGCCGGGAAGCCCGTAGACCCGGCCAAGTCGGTTCCTTCACACACGCGGAAAGAGAGCTCGTCGGGAACGCAAGGGCCTACCAGTCTCCCTAGTGCTGGGACGGACCCGAGTGATTCACCAAACACCCCTCTGCATTCTACAGGGCCCTTCTCGTCCCGGCGGTATTCTCAGAATCGTACTCACAACGCACCTGACGCAGGTCATCGCAGTATGCTGCAGCAGCTCAGCAATGAGGGCACAAGGCGACCCAGTCCGCACACCAACGACTCGAATGAAGGTGGCACATTCCGAGGCGCTGCTGCGCAGGTTGAGAGTCCACATGGTAGCCCTGTGCCCCAGCAGGCTACGTTCGCGCCATCAACCACTACCCCGATCTTGTCAGCTTCTCCCAGTCAGACGCGTTTTGCTCATCGTTCGCGGATGAGTACTGACTCGGCGGCCTCGAACGCTGCCCACTATGGCTCCGGCGTACCACCAGAGGCGCAGCATCGTGCCCTCAACTTTGACGAGATTATGCGGCCTCGACAGTCTCCTCAAGAAGCTGGCGACGGGTCGGCCGGATCTGAGCCTCAGTCGGCTCGTGACTCAAAGAGCTTCCTTGGCTTCTTGAGAAAAAAGAAGACCAAGGATGAGACATCACACCACTCACCCGAAGATATCGAGTCTCCGACCAGCCTGGACTCGGGCTTACCTAAATCCCATTCGTTTGCCAGCCGCGCGGCTGCCAGTGACACGCATCTGCCAGGGCCTACGGGCGAGGTGAAACACCTTCGCTCCACGCGAATCTACGTCCTTGCGACTATGGATTGCTGGAACTGGCGCATGTGCGACGTGACCGGGGCCAACACAGCAGCAGAGGTCCGACGCGAATTGTGCACGCAACTGGGACTGATCGACTTTGCAGACTCGGTCATCTATCGTACAGAGCTGGGCACGTTTGATCATCAGGACTTCTTGGACGATCAGAAATTACTGTCGACGAAGCGTACGCATGCCGATACGGTTGGGTCCCTCAAGTTCTTCGTCATGCCTGGGCCCGCTGTTCCCGCCAACAAGCAAAGCTTGCAGACCACCTCAGATGTGCCTCGATCCCTGTCACCGGGCTATGTCCCTCCAGGGGCTGTACTTGATGAAGAGGCATATGCCAAACTCAGTGGGCGTCAACGATCAAGCTCATCGCCGCCCAGCTCACGGTCGAACACGATTTCAGGAGATCGCAATGAGCTCATAGAAGACCCCAAGTTGGCACAGGAGGCGAGCGAGTACCGGGCAGAAATGGAGCGTCGTCAGCAGGAGTACTTTGCGCGCAAGAAGCAGGCCACCAAGCGTGAGAGCCCGACCGCTCCAGAACTTACCACAGGCTTTGGGATTGTCGGCAGCAGGCATGTCGACTTTGATCAACCTCGCAACTCGCCGTTTGAGGACAAGAGGCCAGAGCACCTATTTCCACAACGCAAACCACCAGCGCCACCTAGCGATCCATCTGCGACCTTGATCAAGGCAAACTCGTTGCGAAGCAAGCCCTCTGGACACCGAACAAATGACAGCGGGGACGGGTTTCCCACGCCTCGCCACCCGCTTGCTACTGCATCCGAACTGAACCCGAAGAAGGGCAGAGTCTCACCACAAGGGGGTATTGGTGCTGCTCTTGCTGGCATGGGGCGCCATCTAGGGGCAGTAGGCCAGTCTACAGCCAATGCTCCTGCGCCACACAGAGTGATGACCCAACCGCCAGAAGGAAGGATGCCTGCTGAACTTGGTGGGAACAGCGTACAGACTCGCTCCACCTTCCCAGCTGAAAGCTCTTCCGCTGGCAGAAAGTCCAGGGGCTCCGAGTCTAGTTTCCAGGAGTCAAGTATAAACTTCAGG
Source organism: Emericellopsis cladophorae (assembly GCF_022114955.1). NCBI lineage: Eukaryota > Fungi > Ascomycota > Sordariomycetes > Hypocreales > Bionectriaceae > Emericellopsis > Emericellopsis cladophorae. Next base: position 177,350 of record NW_026250964.1, on the reverse strand, counting down.
TCCTCTCCGCCGGCACCGCACACGGCAAAGCAGCCCTCGCCGCAACCACGCAGAGCTCCTCCCGACAATGATGACAGCGATGACGACTCGGACGATGGCCTGTTTGCCATTCCTCTTGCTGGACGGAACAAGGGGAAGGCGGCAGCTGCCAGTCCAAGGCCAGGCAGTGGTCAGGGGCACTCCAAGGGACCGAGCTTGACATTGAACATTCCCAAGTCGAAGAAACCGCAAGTGTCTTTCACATCGCCCAAATCGTTGAATAGCGCCCACACAGGCGACAGCAATGATGATGCGCGTGCCCTCAACAGTGCTCATCGAACACCCGCGACGCCACGGTCGGAGGACTTTGACGATAGGGACAGCAAAATCAACCGCAGAAAGTCATTCATCGAGAAGGATGTCTGGGCTAATCGCCCCCCAACTGCCGCCCTTTTGAACAACCTGGACGACTTCTTCCCGAACTTGGATCTCGACCAGCCTGTCTTGGATGAAATTGCAGAGGCAGACTCTCAGCCATCGCCGATTCCCGAGGGCGAGGAGAACATTGATCGGATGCCGCAGACTCCAGCAGCTGGACCGTCCGGCTTGCCACAGCATTTGTCTAGCCATTCGCGATCAAACTCCACGTATAACGATGGAGAGTATAACGATGGAGACACGCTTGGATCGGACGAATCGACCCTCAAAGCAAATGAGCGGAACTCAATTGCGAGCAGGAGCAGCGCGCGCAAGTCTGGCGGTCTCGGCCGGATGAAGTCCATCCGTGAGGTCGCTAACAAGCGATATACCGGGGGTGCGCAAAAGTTTGGCAAGCCAACGAGCAATCCTAGCAACAACAATATCCTCCGCCGGAAGAGCACCAAGATGTTCAACGCCAATATTGTGCAGATTCGCCCGGAACGTGGCAGTATCGGTCTACCGCCGATCCCACAGGATGTCTTGCCGAAGCGTCAGACCACATTCCGTTGGTTCAAGGGCCAGTTGATCGGCAAGGGTACGTATGGTCGCGTGTACCTCGGTATGAATGCCACCACTGGTGAATTCTTGGCTGTCAAGGAAGTGGAGGTGAATCCTCGGGCGGCCGCTGGCGACAAGGAGAAGATGCGCGAGATGGTGGCGGCCCTGGACCAAGAGATTGACACGATGCAGCACTTGGATCACGTCAATATCGTGCAGTATCTGGGCTGCGAGCGGAAGGAGACGAGCATCAGCATCTTCCTGGAGTACATTTCTGGTGGTAGCATTGGATCATGCTTGAGAAAACATGGTCGCTTTGAGGAATCCATTGTTTCGTCGTTGACGCGGCAGGCTCTTTCGGGGTTGGCGTACCTCCACCGAGAAGGCATCCTGCACCGCGACCTGAAAGCGGACAACATTCTTCTGGATGTCGACGGCACTTGCAAGATCAGTGACTTTGGTATCTCGAAAAAGACGGACAACATTTATGGCAACGACAAGACCAACTCGATGCAAGGGTCCGTCTTCTGGATGGCGCCCGAGGTCATCCGCTCGCAGGGCGAAGGCTACAGCGCTAAAGTGGACATTTGGAGCCTGGGCTGTGTGGTGCTTGAGATGTTTGCGGGCAAACGTCCTTGGGCCAAGGAAGAAGCGATTGGAGCGATCTACAAGATTGCCAATGGCGAGACGCCACCCATCCCTGAAGATATCCAAGGCACCCTTGGCCCGTACGCTGTGGCGTTTATGATGGATTGCTTCCAAGTGTGAGTTCCCTTTTTTGGTAACTTTTCTTTGTGGCGTATGAACTGACTGGTGCTTAGAAACGCCTTTGACCGTCCGACTGCGGATATCCTGCTGTCACAGCACCCATTCTGCCAGTACGACCCGGATTACAACTTTTTCGACACAGAGCTGCATGCCAAGGTCAAGGGCACGTTCAAGAGCGAGTAAACCCGTACATGATTTTCTGTCATCTTGTTCGTAAATGTGAAGCGTGGCGTATGTGTTTGCAAGGGATGAGTGCATTGATTTGGGTACATTGGCAAAAGAAACACTCGGTAGACTTGTTGGGCAGTGCTCAGGATATGAGTGCCATATGTTGAGTCACTTTTGGTTCTGAGTAAAGAGTCTGATGTAGTGACGGGGAGAGTTTATTGTCACTACAATTTACCTGAATGGTGATCGAACTCCTATTGTAGCTGGACAAAAGCATTGCTCAATTACTCTCATCTCCTATCACACACACTGCTCAAGCCTTTCTGTCTGCAAAGCTGGCCCCACAGTGTCAAATCTCACAGCACGATGACATCGACACTGAGTGAAGCTCTCCACTCCTTCAACTTTCACTTCATCATTGTGCCTTCGCGTCTCTTTGCATAATAGCAACCCATTTATCACTTTGTCCGATGTGTGGTTGAGGCAACCCGATAAATTCAAGCGCCGGCCTTTGAGCCTTGCAATCCTCCCTCCTTGTGACCCAACACTCAACCCCGCCAGCGTGGCAATATGGCCACATCCAAGGCTCAGCTGAAGGCGATTAACGAAGCCATCAAGGACTCCAAATTCGACGAGGCGATTGAGAAGTCCAGAGAATTCCTGGCTAAAGACTCCAAGAACTACCAAGGGTGAACTCGCTCACGGCTTTAAGATCGATCCTTTGCTAACGAATTATGGCAGATACATCTTCCTTGGTTTTGCTTTAGACAAGAAGCAGGACTACGAAAACTCGGAGAAGACATACCGGGCAGCGGTAGAGGCAAAACCCCAGGAAGCTCAGGCATGGCAGGGACTGGTCAGGATCTACGAAAAGCAAGGTACGAAGAAGCTTGGGCCTTACCAAGAAGCAGTGATCAACTTGGCGCGCATCTTTCACGACGCAGATGACCTGTACAAATCGCAGGATGTGGTCAACAAATTCACAGACTACGTCAGGACCAACGGCGACAGGTTAGAGTACGCCGACGCGCTCTGGATCACCCTTCCTGAAAGCCCCATCTATCCCCTCCTAGAGGGTCGCCTGCCGCACCCCAGCCAGACGTACGAAAGAGTGGCGGGCATCCTCGAAGACTTTGAGAAGAAGAAAATCAACACTCTGATCGGAGAACGGCGGACGAGGCTTGGCGCGAAGCTCAGCGAGGTCACTCTAGAGGTCAAGCGCGAGGTATACGCGCAAAGCCGGCTGGAGCACATCTACCGACAGCTCATCAACTGGACATCAGATGACGACATTCGACGCCAATATGAGGAAAAGCTATTGTTTTACTGCTACGAACGTCTTTTATGTACCCCGCCAGGCGAGCTCAAAGACCAAGAGCGACAAAAGGTGTTTGGCCTGGCCCGCGACATGGTGGCGATCGACCACCCATACAAGCTAGCCTGGGATATAACTGTCGACTGGCAAGACCACAAGGAAGTCAGCCAATATGACCCTGCGGTTTTGCGAAGCTATCGCCAACATTTCCCCGAGAGTGATCTGTACAAGGTCATCACCGCCTACTTGACCAGTACCATTTCGCCTTTTGGGCCACTCGACGGAGAGAAGGACGAAAAGGACGAGCGAAAGAGCTCCATCTCCAAAGCGTCTGACGACAGCGAAGACGACGACGAGGGTGGCGTTGCCACGTACATCGTGCCATTGACCGACGAGGACCGCATGACAATGTTGACTGAAGGGGTTACATTGCTCACCTCCCCCTTTGGTTACAGGCTAGCCGGCCAGATGTTCTTACACCATGGCGAGTACGAGACCACCGTGGAGTTTATGCGCAAGGCCAAGACTTTTCTCAGTCAGGAGAAGCCCAAGACAGGACTATCCTCCACCAACACGGAAGACTCTTACAATCTGAGTCTGGGCACAGCACTCGTGTACTACCAATCGCCACGACACCACACTGAGGCAAAATCGTTATTTGACAAGGTCCTTGAACATGATTCCAGCTCCACGCAGGCCATGATCGGTGTCGGTCTGATCTATGAAGAGGAGGAAGAGTATGATCAAGCCATCGACTTCTTGAGTCGCGCCCTCAAGAGAGATGATGCCAACGTACGGATCCGATCGGAGGCTGCCTGGGTCAAAGCCCTCAAGGGAGATTGGCAAGCTGCCAAGGACGAATTGCAACGATGCATTGAGCTCATCGGAACCAAAACCCCACCCAAGCAGCTACTCGCGGACACACAATACCGCCTCGGCTCGTGCATCTGGAACCTGGACTCTAGTCGGCAGGCGCGCAAGCAACGTGGAGCCAACAGCGCTTACGCCTTGTGGCTGGCGGCGCTCAAGAACAGCTTGAACCACGCGCCTACCTACACCAGCCTGGGCATTTACTATGCCGACTATTCCAAAGACAAGAAGCGCGCGAGGCGCTGCTTCCAAAAGGCTTTGGAGCTCTCGTCGGCCGAGGTGATGGCAGCGGAGCGGCTCGCCCGGTCATTTGCTGACGACGGTGACTGGGACAGAGTCGAGCTCGTCGCGCAGCGAGTTGTCGACTCGGGCAAGGTCAAGCCTCCTCCCGGGTCCAAAAGGAAGGGTATCAACTGGCCGTTTGCAGCGCTCGGTGTCGCTGAGCTGAACAAGCAAGATTTTCACAAGGCTATCGTGTCGTTCCAGTCCGCGCTACGGCTCGCGCCGAATGACTATCATTCCTGGGTAGGACTTGGCGAAAGCTACCATAGCTCTGGACGGTACGTGGCCGCAACCAAAGCCATTATGAATGCGCAGAAGCTCGAAGAAGACTCGGAAAGCGATGTGTCGGGCGACACGTGGTTCACCAAGTACATGCTTGCCAATATCAAGCGTGAGCTCGGCGAATACGACGAGTCGATTGATTTGTACGAGGCAGTCATGAAGACACACCCCGAAGAAGAGGGTGTTACGATTGCCTTCTTGCAGACCATGGTGGAGAATGCCCTGAGCTCAGTTGAGAAGGGTCTGTTCGGCAAGGCTATCCAACTAGCAAAGGATGCTATTGAGTTTGCTGGGAAGACGGAAGGGTCAGTCCAGGAGACTTTTAACTTTTGGAAGTCGCTCGGTGACGCGTGCTCCGTCTTCGTGTCTGTCCAAAGCCGACTGGACGAGATTCCCTCCGATTGCGTACAGCGGCTGGTAGGCCTCGTTGCGAAGGAGGCAAGCGATCTTTACGCGACATATGACAAGGTTACCATTGGGATAAAAAACGACGGTGCCCAGTTTGAGGAGGGGCTAACCCATTGTTTACATGCCATGATCTACTTCTTCAAGCAGGCCATACACGTCTCGTCGGTTGACCGATATGCTCAGGCGGTGGGCTACTACAATCTGGGCTGGGCTGAACACCAAGCTCACACCTGCCTGCCTGGCAATCTGAGCAAGAAAGCGAGTGGCTACTCCAAGACTTCGATCCGCGCGTTCAAACGAGCAATCGAGCTGGAGGCTGGCAACTCGGAATTTTGGAATGCACTGGGTGTGGTGACGTGCTACACCAACCCCGAGATATCCCAACACGCTTTCATCCGCAGTCTGTACCTTAATGAACGGAGTCCCGCGGCCTGGACGAACATGGGTGCTTTGGCACTTCTTTCCGGAGACACTAAGCTCGCAAACGAGGCATTCACGAGGGCGCAGTCTACCGACCCCGACTATGCTCATGCGTGGCTTGGGCAGGGCTTCGTGGCGCTTATGTGCGGTGATGGAAAGGAAGCTCGCGGGTTGTTCACCCACGCTATGGAAATCGCAGAGGCATCGTCCGTACCAACGCGCCAGCACTATTCGATATCCATGTTCGACCACATCCTGGCTGCACCTGCCGGCCTGAGCATAGCGTCACTTGTGCAGCCCCTGTTTGCACTGAACCAGCTCTGCAGTCTTCGTCCGCATGACCTTGCATTTGCCCATCTCGCAACCATGTTCCAGGAACGCACGCGCGAGAGCGGGCGTGCTGTCGAGATTTCCGAAAAGATCTGCTCACGGCTCGAAGCGGACTACGAGAAGACCGAGTCGGCAGAGAGTCTGGCGCAATTTATGCTTGCTAGGACGGATCTGGCCAGAGCATACCTTGCAGACGGTGATTACGAAAAGGCCAACGAGTGTGGCAGTATGGCTCTCGAACTAAGCTCCGACGAGGGCGACAACGAGCTTCCGCGTGAGCAGCGAAGCAAAGCCAGACTTTCAGCTCACCTCACCGTTGGCCTCGCAAAGTATTACCTCAAATCCTTTGACGAGGCGCTGGCGAGCTTTGAAGCTGCCTTGAAGGAGTCGGACCAGAATCCAGATGCCACATGTCTGCTTGCGCAGGTTCTGTGGGCACAGGGCACAGACGACGCAAGAGAACGAGCACGCTCTATACTCTTTGAGGTTATTGAGACACACCCCGGCCACGTCCAGTCCGTTCTCCTGCTCGGTGTCGTCGCTCTCCTCGACGATGACGAGGACAGTATTGAGGCCGTCGTTGAAGAGCTCCAGGGACTGCGCACAAACGACAAACTCACGGCCAGTGAGCAGTCTCACATTGGCGAGGTGTTACGTACTATTGCAGCCGTCAGTGGGAAGAAGGAAGACATGACAAATCAGGTACAGAACGACATAATGTTGTACCCCCATCTACCGCACGGCTGGTCGAGTCTTGCCGAGACAGCAGGCGATGAGCAGGCGGCACAAATGGCACTCAAGGTCGCGACGAGGGGCATTCCCCCACGCGGTGTTCTCGGAGGAGAAGACGTGTCGAGGGCGTATTCGGGCACCGGTCGGGCCGGCGATGCCCAACGTGCTGTGCTGCTTGCGCCCTGGGAGAAGAATGGCTGGGGTGCGTTGAGTATAGCAACAGAGGGTATCTAGACTTGAATAATAGGAAAATGGGTATCACTGTTTTACTGTGCCGGCCTGTCCTGACCGACTTCGGCCTTTAATCTTGCCAGCCGTCCCTCAACCCACGTTCTTTGCCAGGCGTCAATCTTTCCGCCCAGAAACACACACTTGTCAGCCGTGAGCAGGACGGTCCCTCGCGCCACCACCGTACCCCTTTTGAGAAGGATCTTTTCCCCCATCATGGTTTTGCCAATGCCAATCTTGTCTATGCGCCTCAACTCAATGGCGTACACTTTGTTCCCCGCGCGATCTTGCAGTGTGAGTCTGTGTGTTGCATTCTTCCCTGCCTGGGTCGGCTGCGCTTGCGTCGCAGGCTGCGACTGTGTGCTCACATTGTCGTTCTCCTCGCCCGTGACTTGGATGACCTCCCTTCCTCGGGTCCGCTCGCCACGATCAATGGCCTCTAGCTCCTCGACTTGCTCCCAGCGGCTGATGCTGAGATTCTCAATGTCCACGACCTGGACGTGGATGTCTCCGCCGAGGACGACTTCCTTTGCCGCCGGACTATCGATGCCAGCTGGAAGGGTCGGCAGAGAAGGGTTGATGAGGGGAGACGATGTGAGGTCAGAGGAGAGTATTCGAGACTTGGCGGTTGCGAGAAGTGAGGGTAGAGGAATGGACGGGGAGAGGGAGGAGAGAAGATTTTGTGAAGGAGGCGGGAATGATGATGCTTGTAGAGCGGATATGATCTGAGAAGAGACGTCCATTCCGCGATGGAGGCTTGATTCGAAGTCCTCGCTAGGTAGTCTATGCTATTTGGAAAAGCAAACTGCCTCATGTGTGAGGAAAGACGTGCTGATGAGTTAAGGGATGGGCGTGGTGTCGGGTAGGTCAACTGGCTGCAAGCCGGACCTGACAACAAGGGTCCATCAATGTCACCCAAGCTGCTGGTATCTCGACTAGAGCTGACGTCGACAACAGCACGACGAGGCCTTCCACAACCAGCACATTTGCCGTTATCATCACCTTCACCGGCCATCATGTCCACCATAGCCTCCCCGCGACCACTCTCGCTCCGTCGAACACCTACCAACTCTACTCGCCCGTCGATCGACACCGTCCGATCGGCTGTGACATCTCCGACTCTCGCACCGACCACTAACCCGGCACCACAACCTACAAAACGTTCCAATCGAGCTGCGCTCCGAGAGTATTACAACCTGCGCGCCGCGGCGGCACCTCCACGGATCAAGCTACCTGATTCCGAAGTGCCGGCCAGTGACATTGACGCTGAGGACTTCAAGCCCGAGGAGTATGTCGACAAGGTGGTAGGGGAGAGCACGCTCGAGGAGCTGCTGCGACTGTACACGCGCGTGCTAGGAGAGGTCAGGGCGCTGGATGCGGAAAAGAAAGCACTGGTGTACGACAACTACAGCAAGCTCATCACAGCGACTGAGACGATACGAAAGGTGAGCAGCGGCAGCTGGGTTCTTTGGGAGTTGGGTGGGCTGACTTGAATTAAGATGCGCGCGAACATGGACCCATTGAATCCCATGGCGTCGACGCTGGACCCGGCGATTGCGCAAATCTACACACAAGCCTCGTCGATACGAGAAGCACTACGCCGTGATATCCCGCCACCCCAGTCGGAGGAAGGAAAGAAGCGAGACGCCGAGCAACGGCGGAGACGGACGAAGGAGCTTGCTGTCGAAGCGCTCGCCACACCAGACAGAATGCGCGCATTGGTGGAAGGTGGGAAGGTGGACGAAGCGAGGAGACTATGGGAGCGGCCCAGGCGGTTGCTCGTGTCGTGGAAGGAGAAAGGTGTCGGAGGAGACGATGTCCAGCAGTGCATTGACGACGGCGACGACGCACTGCAGGCATCAGAGGGTACACAGTCCTCACGGCCTTCGAAAGACTCTATCCGCATTACCAGGGAGGAGGTGCCATGAGACCATTGTCAATTATACAGCGAGATACCCCTTTAGATTTCTACAGATCTTCCACATTGACAATGGTGAATGGGTCCTTGTCGTACTTACTCACCACGACTTTGGCGTCCTTGAATTGTTGTTGTCTTAACTCTTCCTGCAGCCTTGGCTTGAGGACCTCCTGGAGATAAGCCCTCTCTGAGTTACTGTGGAAGACAGTGACAAGAGTCCTGCCCTGCTGGATGGCGCGCAGCGCGGAATGGTGGCTGGTCTCGCCCGTCACGATCAAGTCGACGTCGGCCTTTTTCAGGACGTCGTAGCCACTGCCGGCGCAAACGCCAAAGGACTTGACCTTGGCGGTTTTGGGGTCCGAGCCCACGGGCGAGGCGATCATGATGTGCTGCAGCCCACCCAGCTTCTCGGCCAGCCTCTTCAGGATCTCACTGAGGGGCACCTCATCGGCAAAGTTACCAATGGCGCCGTACCCAGCGGGCGAGTGAGACTCGGGTGCTGCGTTGCAAGGAACGGCCACAGATCTCTCTGACTTGTGCTCGCCGGAAATGACATTGGCCAACCAGGTGTTCAGTCCCTCTGGCGCAGCGTCCACAGCTGTGTGTGGGCAGTAGACGGCGACTCCGGCCTTGGCCAGGTGAATCAGCGTTGCTTGTTGAGGGTCATTGTGGGTGATGCTCTTCAAGCCACTGAAAATAAAGGGGTCTGTTTTCTTAGCTTTCAAGACCTCCGCAAGACGCAAGGGGTTGTATGAGACTCACGGTAAGAAACAATCACGCTGACTCCTTGCTCAATTGCGTCGACAGCCACTTGATAGGTCAAGTCATTCGTCACCATGACCACTGGCTTCCGCTTGTCGGTGCCGTCGTCAGTGTTGGACAGGAGCAAGCCAACATTGTCCCAGCTTCGGTCTGCCAGCTCCTCAGGATATCTACTTGCCTTAGCTTCTGGATACCACTTGACGATCTGAAAAGACAAGAAACACACAGCTTCTTCATAGAGTCCACTACCGACTTTGTGAAAGAGGATGGTTCGACCTGCCACGCGCCCCAGGCAGCGCCAGTGGAGGCTGGTGAAGTCATACTGGTGCGCTGGGCGTTGTAACGATATGAACAAGTTCTCGTTTGCCGAAGGCTTTGAGTTGCGAATTTACAAGGTAAGATATGCCGTGTAGGGATCTTCGAGCGAGGAACAAAGCTTCTTGTCAATCTGAAAGATCTCATGGCGCATACGGGTATGCAGCTCCCAAAATGCCAGAATGAATTGCGAATGCAAGCTAGCCCGATGAGCTCATACCGTGCAGAATGCGGGCAAGCGCACTGTCTCCGCAATATCTAATCAATCAATTAATCAATCTACTTCAACGACCAGCGCAAGACCCCTCCAAATCAAGGACAACCATCACCGAAACGCACCAGACATGGCTGAAGCGTTGACCACGGAGTCTCTCAAGGCGATCATTCTGTCTCGACTCGACGCCACTCATGTCGAGGTGACCGACATGTCCGGTGTGTTCTCTCGCGCGCGCGACCACCTCAACCCGCCTGCGCGAAGCTAACGAGCACGTTTCCTAGGTGGCTGCGGCCAAGCCTTCACCACCGTCATCGTGTCTCCCCAGTTCCAGGGGCTCAACTCGCTCAAGCGCCATCGCCTCGTGAACGGTGCCTTGAAACAGGAAATCGCGGCGATACACGCCTGGACGGCCAAGTGCAAGACACCGGACGAGTGGCAGCGCGACCAGGGCGAGGCGAATCGACCAGACTTGGAGGGGACCGTCGGCGGCAAAGTAGAGGGCACAACGCAATAACATATAGGGATACCAGGGAAAAGGGCTTCCAAAGACATGTTGGCTACACGGAACATGTATGCGCGGGTCAACTTAGAGAACGTTGTGCAAACAGAATGATTCGGTACGCCTTTGGGCCTTTTTTTATACGACACCAGATGCATGCTACCGTATCTACTACAGCCTTGACACTAAAACAAGCCGAGCAAGTCATCGCTATCCTTCTTTTGCCCCTGCGGTTGCGCCGGCTGTCCATCCTGCGCATTCTGTAGTTGTATCGCGGCGGGTAGGGGCTCCCCGGACGGCTGGCCCCCAAAGTTCAGGCCCTCAAACCCGTTCATCAGGTCATTCATGCCGCCGCCGCCAGTCTGCTGTGCAGGCATGGGTGCAGGTGAAGATGTAGATGCCGGCGCAGGCGCAGGCGCGTCAAACATGCTCATCATGTCGGCCATGCCACCAGACGCCTGCCCGCCAACCGCTGGGCTGGCCGTCCGTGACGGCGCTCCGCTGTTCTGCTGCTCATGGCTTGCTGGCGCAGCACCGTCGAAGTCGATGTCGAGGAGGTTTTCGACATTATTCTGCTGGGTCGCGCCGGGGGCACCGCTGGGCGCAGACGCCGCAATAGGATTCTCGGCTGCGTTCTGGCGCTGCTCCTGGATAGCAGCGCGCTGCACCTCGTCAGCGCCGAATCGGCCCTTGCCGACAAAGGACTCGGGGGGCTTGTGGTAGACAGAAGCAAGTGTCGATAGTTCTGAGAGCAGCTGCTCGAGGAGTTGTGTGGGAAGGCTGGTGACAGTTGTGGAAATGGTCGGCTTTTCAGAGAGAACGATATTCTGCGTGCAATGGTCAGCATCGAGGGATTGGCATGACGAATGTGGCATGTACCTTGGCGACGTCGAGATCGCCAGACAGAAGACGCCAGTAGACGTAAGCTCTGTCACGAATATCCGGATTGTCGTTCTCGGCGGTCGCAGCTTGCAGCACCTTCTGCACGAGCCCTTGGGCGCTGCTGGGCTTTTTCAGGAAAAGCTTGACCGCAGCAGTGAGGATCTGCAATTGCGTCTGCGCAAATTCCTCGTTAAACTCATCGACAAAGCTCGTCAGGATCTCGTCGGCGTTGCTGATCCTCTCAGCGTACTCTCCCACGATCCAAATCAGCGAGGCCCTCGCCGTCGGCTCGTCCAGTTCATCAATGTGCTTGCAGAGCGTCGGAATGACGCCCTCGAAGCCAGGGTATTTCCTCAGAATGTCCTTGATCACCACCACCACCTCCTGAACCACGTAATTGACCTTGGTAGCCAGGAGATCCTCCAGCGTCTGCACACATTTGGCGCTCGCGCTCTCAATCTTAATGGCGACCTGGCCGATTGCCTTGACGGCCCTCTTCACAAAGTCCATGTCGACCTCCAGAGCATACTCAGACAACTCCGCCAGCAGCTGCTCATAGTTCTGTTCGTTTGCTATCCTTACCATGATTTCCAGCTTCTGCAGCTTGACATATGGAGGGTCGTTGTACTTGCAGAAGAAGACGCGCATCTCCTTGCTCAGAATATCGGGCTTGGCCTGTAGAAGGAGGTCGATGTTCCGCAGCGCAACGTACTGCACCTCGGGTGCCGACGCAACCAGTGTGACCAAGGGGGGCGCCATCTTTCTGAGGTATGTGGCCACAACCTTTGGTTGGATCGACCTCATGTGCGTAAAGACCACCTTGACAGCGGCTAGCACCACACTTGGGTTGACGTGCTGAAACTGGGGTGCAACACGCTCGCAAATATGCTCGGCCTCTTGGACATCTGCCGCCCGGTAATCGGCGAGCGTTGTGAGGATGGTAACGCGACCCCACTCGGTGCATTCGTTCAACGCCATGAGGAGTTTTTTCAACTTCGCCGCGTTGACCACGAGAGCGTTGGTCTCCGGGGCTGTCTCTGAGATTTCCGAAAGTGCCTGTACTGAGTTTGACACCACCATTGGGTTCGGGTCGCCGATGAGCTCTTGCAACGACTCCAAGAAGCCATTCTCGATACACATGGCTGGGTTCAAGTCGAATAATTTGGCAACGCAGATCGCAGCTGTCTTGCGCACGTACGGCGACTCGTCTCGCAAGGTCTTTCGCAACGGCTCTTCCATGTAGTCCACCATCTTATCGACACGAATACATCCCATCGTCCGGATCGCAAGAGCTCGTATCAGCGGGTTCGGGTCTTCTGAGTCTTGGACAAAGGTGTTGACGGCGAGAATACAGAGGTCGGGATGCGATTTGGCGTAGTTCCTAGGCCTGTCAGTCCCGCCGCACAGTCACAGCTCATGATCTGGCTACCTACATTAGATATAGGTATACAAGCTTTTTCTGGTCCAAGTCCCCTGTCGCGATGTTCTTGAGCACGTCGGGGAACAGTGCTGAGACATCTTTGCCAAGCGTCATGGCCATGATGGTCTTTTGGATCGATTCTTTGCGCTCGTAGGCATATTGAGATACCAGGCCAGATCGCAGCTCAAAGGTCTCGCCCTTGCGAGGCACCTGGAAGGCGCCTCGGATACGGTTGACCGCCATGTTTGCTCAGTGATCGAGGTCGTGGTTGGAGGGGCAAGGAGTCGCAGGGACAGTTGGCGTTGAGGCTCCTGTAGAGCCGAAGCACAGGGAGAATTGACAGCTGCGCTTGATGACTTCTGAACTCCCGCAGCAACGTTACAAATTCAGCTGCATCTGGGGTCTCGTAGCTTGTCGTGTGGTTGAATGCGCAGGCAAGGAGACGAGAACAGTGTTGCTGCCACCTCTTGTTCTGGGGGCGTGGCTGGTTACAGTGGCTGACTGTGGCGCCAGCCGAAATCGGGTACCCACCTTTCTGAGTTCAAGTTGCTACCTACTCCTGGACCTCAGGCAACCGAGGAGAGGACTGCAGCACAAGAGTCAAATCACAATGAGCAGGGAAATTGATGATCTTGCCATCGTCCCAGTAGTCTGCCACTGAATTTTGGTCCCGTCAACATGGCCAACTTTCCAAATCTGCGCCGTCTCTTCATCGAATCACGCACCGACAATGAAGAGCGGCAGGTCTCTCGCAAAGCTGTAAGTTGACTACCCACACGCGCACGTGGAATTGGGTGTTGACCGCGTTCAGTTTTACAATGCGGTCCTCTTTATGGGATCGGTCGCAGTCTTTAGCGTCATTGCACAAAAGCTCAATGCTGGGAAATGAGCAGGGGACGTGAAACGAGATGGGCTAGGTAGCCTTCGATGACATCAAGCCAACAAGATACCCAACACGGAGCTTTGCCACCTATGGTTCATCCTCTACATCGTCTTTGGGTCCCTCAGTGGCCCCGTTTGCGACTGCCTTGGCCTCCTGTTTCCGCCAAAGTGAGGCCAGAAACTCATTCGTGCTGGCCTCATCAACACCCTTATCCTCCCTCTTCTTCAAGAATCGCGGGAAGCGCATACTCAATCCTCGCTCGTCGCTCACAAGTCCAATAGCAGCCGTGTATGTGGGGCTGAGCGTGATATCCGCGAACGCCATCTCCCAAACCTCTTGGGGCTCGAACCATATATCTGGACTCGGTCCGGAATACTCCACAAAGCTTGGCTTCTGAACGTGCGTGTTCCTCATCTCAACACTCTCCTCACCATTGTCGTAGAACTCCTTGTTCGCCTTGTAGAACGCATCGGTGAAGCCGGACATGCATTTCGTCACAACCTCCAGCGAACCGGTATCTTCGTTGCGCACCGCCATAAGGATGGGCGACCACCATTTGGCCTTGCGACCCTGGCCATGCCAACCTGCTACCGGTATCATATCGAGGGTATCGAAATTCGAGTTGTAATCCTTCTTAACTTTGAGCCATGAGTCGAGACGCTTATCAGGTTCGTACGTTGCTAGCAGTGGTTTTCGACGTGACTTCCTCTCTTCGCCGTCATCGGCACTGCCCTTGACTTTCGACTTTGCTCTGGCTTTGCTCTTCGGGGTCGAAGGTGTGTCTTTGGTGGAATCGTCTCCATTGCCCATATGTGGAACCGCCTCGAGATTGTCCAAGATCTTGACCATGATGCCCTCACACTTGACATCTGTCGCTTGCTTGAAAAAGTCGAGGACGGTTTCTGATTCGCTTGACGTAGCATCCAAGCTTTGCACCCAAGTGAAGTGATGGGGTATCTCGACAAACAGAGATCGAAGGAGCTCTCTTCGCTCGCGGAATGGCCTGTCAAGCAGCGGCTGTCCATTCAGATACATGAGGTCAAATGAGAACAGGCAGACGTCAATCGCAATACTGCCTATCGCGACATCTTTCCTTGCTCGATTTGCGAGCGTCTGAAATGGCTTGAGCTCTCCTGTCACTCGGTCAACCGCCACAACTTCTCCCTCCAGAATGAAGCTTCTGACACCATCGCCCCTTATCTTGGGCACCATCTCTACGAGATCTGGGTACTTGTCTGTCATGAGCTCCAAATGTCGGGAAAAGATAGAGACTTTCCCCTCGTCATCGCAGTGTATTTGCGCCCTCTGTCCATCGTACTTGAATTCACAGGCAAAATCTCGCCCCTGGAGTTTGGTAAGCATCTCGGACAGGTCGCGCGTAATGCTTCCCAGCATTGGACGCAAAGGGATATGAAGTGTGAGTCCGCATCGTACCAATAGCTCCTCGCAAACACCAATTTCGAGGAGCACGGGTATGAGATCGTTGTAGTTTGGTCGCTTGGCAAAGCAGGCCTTGACTATCTCTTCCGGGCGACTCCATACTTCCGCCAATTCTTCTTTTCGGAGTTTTGCCAAGTCCTTGGGAGACCTGACTGGAAAGTCTGCTCCCGGTGGTCGTGACAACAGGAACGCTCTCGAAAGTGCAATAAGCATCGTCGTTTTGACTGCGCCTATGCGGAGATGCTGACACAACGTCCGTACCACGAAACGACTTTCTTCACCACCTCGTGCATCTTGTAGCAATCGATCAACGAGTCGTTGCTTAGCCTCGCCGCTGCCATGGCCCTGGCTGTTGGCTATTTTTACCAGACTCTGATACACGCCTTTGATGGTGAGAGGCTTGGGCTTCCTCAAAGTAAAGCTTTGCTTCTTCTTGGCTTCGAAAGCGACATCTCCTGCGTCGCCGTACTTGTCGTAGATGGCCTTTAGCGATCGACTGTCGAGCCCGCAGACCTGTTTTAAAGCCTTCGAGATAGCCGATCCGCCGAGTCCGAGCTCAAGTGAAATGTAAGGTGGCGAGATGGAGTTGGTCGCCAGCCAGACTGCTGGCAGGAGACTGGACGGATCTGTCTCGATGAGGAGTCTCAAGCAATTGACCAAAGTGTCTACAATCTTGATCCGGCTCGCTGTGGCGCTGACAAGAACAAAGCACCTGGTAAGAAGTGCGTATGTCGCGTCGCCTCCTTCCCCAGACCAAGCAGTCTGCAGTTCACCAGCGTACTTGGACGGGTCAAACTGTAGAGGCGATTCATCGAACGGTATCGTCGAGGTTATCGAGTCCTCAGCCAAGCCTGCGCACTGCAAAGTCAAGGTCTTCTTCTGACCACTCGCAGTAGCAGGCGATTCATTCCCTACCCCAAGTCCTGCATTTGACTGCTCTGTGGGAGCCACTGGGTTAGAGGCCGCAGTAGCTGCCTGCTTTTCGGCTTCCAAGACCCCGCCGGACTGGTCCGCGTCTGCATTTGAGGTCTCTTCTTGATTCCACTCGTCTTGCAGTTTCCGTGCTAACTGCTCATCTGTGAGCTCCTGATCCCGTGCCGCAGCCACGGGCTGTTGTTGAAGAGTGTCGGTTGGTACGCTCTGTTTCTGCTTGTTGAAAAAGAACTCGAGGCCCTTGGAGGCCCCGTTGGCGCTTTTAGAACCATTGTTCAGCTTCCTCTTCTTAGCGGGACTTGACATGATCGCCTCAGGTAAGCCATATGAGCTTTGGTCATGCCAATTTACGATAAGAAAATGACATGCTTCGCCGATTTCTGTAGTCTCGAACAGCTCGAGCCAGTCTGTACAAAACAGTCGCGATTCTTGCTGCACTTCACGACCACCCTCTCAACACGCTGGACCGCGAACCTCTATGACGATGCTTGACGCGGCGGCACGTGACCTTCAGACTCACCCGTCCGGCGCGGAACATTACGACCCCGACAGCCCCTCCAAACGCACAACCACACAAGCACTCCGTCGAAATCTTCCATGCGCCCCACCATCACGAACCTCCCCTCCAACTCCTCCCTATCCCCGGCCAACGAACCCCCAAAACGACCGGCAAGATGAACGGCGAAGACCCGCCCGAGAGGCCCGAGTACATCACCAGCATTATCAACGGCCTCGAGCGATACAACCCCGAAGCTGTTGGGTCTCTCGAGACCTATGTGCAGGAACAATGCGAGCAGAAGTACACCGATTGCAATGCCAACCGCACTCTGCTGAAGCTGTATGTTGGCCCCCGAATCGATCTCCTCACACACGGCGCATATACTCTGATGATCCTTCGTCAACGTTTCCTATTACCTGACACGGGGCCTTGAACAGCCTTGCAACCCATGAAGTCAGCTATAAATACTCTGAACCGCGCACCAAGCCACCCTTGTTTCATACCACGAACCAAGCACGCGCTAACATCTCGCTATGACAGGTACCAGCTTAACCCCGACCGTCTCAAGGATGAAGTCGTCACCAACGTCCTCGTCAAGGCCATGACCCAGTTCCCGTCTCCCCAGTTCCACCTCGCCCTCCACCTCATCAACCCCTCCGCTGCCAACCAGGGCGAACTCCACGAAGCCCTCAGCAAGTTGCGGACACTCAACTCTCAGCTTGAAGGTGCGAAGTACGCGCAGTTCTGGGCTGCTGTGGACGGCGACGACTTGTGTGCCGATCTCATCGCGGACATTGCTGGCTTCGAAGATATGATCCGTCTCAAGATCGCACAGCTTGTGTCGCAGGCTTATCGTGAGGTCGACCTCGAACTCCTGGAGAGCTGGTTGGGTCTCAGCGGGGACGCGACGAAGCAGTTTGTTGAAGAGGTTGCCGGGTGGACCGTCGAGGGCGACAGCGTCAAGATCCCCTCCAACCCTGATAACGAGGCCAAGAAGACCGAGATCAGGGAGGATGTGAACGTTGAGCAATTCGCGCGGGTGATTCGACGGTCCTGGGAGGACACCATTGCGGTATAAGGTTGGGGTCCTGCACAGGGATAATCATGATGTGATGAAGTTGTATCGGATCACAAAGAGGGTCAAAAGGCGTTCATGGGCATGTCATTGAAGCGATATCAAATACTCTAGAGGGATGGTATCCAGATTTCACAATTGGTCGTTCACGTTGTCGTCGTTATTGTTAGTTGTCTACTACTCTTTCGCAAGCTCCTCCCACTGCACCCCTGCCCATTCCTCCAGATAACCTGCTTGTCCAAGCTCCGTATCTCGTGGTCTGCAGTCTCTTTCGCAGACACCGACAATGATCGTCCCCCACTCCATACCATCAAGACTCATGTCGTCCCCTTCCAGCTCGACGATGGCTTGCGGTGTGAGCTGTACCTCGAATGTCCTCCGGCCACCACAGTTGGCGCATCCCGGGATCCCTCCTCCCGAAGCCAGCTTCTTGCCAATCGCATCTGTTTTGCTGTATAGCAGCGGTGTTCCAGCATATTCGTATCGGATCACTTGCTCGGGGTTCTGGGCCAGTCTGTCGGCAAACTTCTGGAACGCAGCGTCCATGCTTGATTCGAAGGCCTCGCGATCAATGGCGGACGGCTCCTCCGCGTCGGCCGTTTCTACGCGTGCATTTTCGGGGACGTTGGTAGGTTGCGGATCAAGTGTCTCGTAATCGGCGTCGGCTAGGAAGAGCGTCGGGTAGGGCTGTGGCATCTTGTCCTCCGCCGGCCAGGGCTCTGGTGGTGGCGGTGATTGCGCAGGCGGGACGTTGAGTGCCAGGGTCTCGGCAAAGGACTTTGCGAGCCCGGCCGTCGAGACTTCTTGCGGTATAGGTTTCTCCTCTTCCTTCTTCTCAGGTTCGCTGGGCTTGGCAAACGGGTTTGCGCTGCCGTTGCCTCCACCAGCCCCCCCAAATGGGTTCGTAGAACCACCTCTTCCGAAGCTGGAAGCTCCGAAGAGTGCGTCACCGAGTGCTACCGACTTCGCTCGCTCTTTCTTTGGCTGCTCTTCGCTCTCTTCTTTTGCAGGCTTTGGCACCTCTTCCTTGAAGACTCTAACACCCCTCAATACTCGCACTGTTCCATCCCGTCGTCTACAGGTCGACCTGCGACAGCCGAAAACATGTAGGCGTCGTTCGTGACCGGGGAACTTGTCGGGGAGCTCGCCATTTAGTTGCAGAAGCTGCACCATTATATCACTGCAAACTTTGCATCGTGCCAGAGCAGCTGAAGGCGGCTTCTCAGGGTCTAGCCAGTCCTGTCAAACCAGTTAGGCGAAGGAGGGGTCCTGGTGTGGTTTTGTAGACGTACAGGTCGGCCACCTAGACGGCTGATGATATCTTCATCGTCAGCCTCTTTCGAGGCGTACCCCAACAGCACATTGGTCTCTTCAAACTCGCCTTCCGAGGAATCTGAATCGTAGTCGGCCATGGTTGCTATGCGCCTAGGTGAGAATGACGCCGATGGCAATGGTGGGGTCGAAACTTTTTTTTTCGGGAGGTTGAACTGAAATCAACAATGCGGGGCATATCAGTGCCCGATAAAGACAAGCAGGCTCAAGCTTCACCAAGAGGGGCAGGCGGACACAATCATGACATGAGCTGACTCCCATTTTGTCTAACCCAAACATCTACTTTGATTCGGATGCTTTACATGTGATCACTAGGACCATCCATACCAGGGCCGGGCCCGCCTTGTCGACCCATTTGTCGCGCTTTCAGGAGCTCGTCGCACAGCAACAGGTTTGAAGCAATGCTCGAGCTAGAAGCAACAGAGTTACGCAGCACGCGGAACGAGTCGAAGATGCCTTCAAGCTCGGGGTCCATCGGGTCACCGGTCTCGAGGTTGAGACCAACAACGTCGCCATCAGCGTGCTCGTCTTGGAGCGCAGCCACTGTGTCCTGGTTAGCGTCATGTTCACGTTCAAGCCCAATGTGTCACTCACAAGCATCCTGCACGTCGTGGCCAGCATTGGCAGCCAGGGTCTTGGGAATGATAAGAAGGGCGTCCGCAAACGCCTCGACTCCCCACTTCGCCTTGCCCTTGACCTTCTTGCCAAAGGCGTCGCTCTTCAAGTGCGCCGCGCAGGCAACCTGAAAAGCACCGCCGCCCGGCACGACACTCTTGTCGACAATCATGTTGTAGACACTCCTCAGGCCGTCCCTCACCGCGTCGGTCACCTGCGCGATGGTGTGCTGGTTGGGGCCCTTGATCATAAGCGTGACTGACTTGGGGTCCTTGACCTCCTCTACAAATGTGTACTTCTCCTCGCCCAGCGTCTGCTCGTAGACCAGACCAGCCCATCCAAGAACATCTGGCGTGAGATCCTCCACAGAGTTCTGTGCAACACCACCGCAGATCAGCTGCAGACGCTCCATGTTCCTCCTCTTGGCACGGCGAAGAGCCAGGATGCCGTTCTTGGCGAGCACGTCCAGCGACAGGGGGTCGATGCCCTTCTGGTTAATGATGACAAAGTTCTTCTTGCCGTCGTTGCCGCAGAGCTCCTTCTTGAGCTCGACAATCTTCTTCAACTTGGCGTCAATGAAGCGACGCTCACTTTCTACGAGCTTCTCACGCTGCTCGGCGCTCGAGTAGAAGAAGCCAGAGTTGATCTCGGTCTTCTCGTACTCGAGGCTGACGTTCATGGTGAGAATGTAGCAGTTCTCGAGACGCTTGGGCATGTCGGGATGGCGGGCACCGTGGTCGAGAGCGAGTCCACGAATAAGCTGTGTGTCGGCGGCTGTACGGTGCTGCATCTTCATAATCTCAACCATGTGCAGGTCGGGTTTCGCAGGGGCCTGGTAGATGGCCAGAACGGAATCGACAATGTCGGGCGTGAGCTGGGCAGCGAGAGTAGAGTTGAGCTTGGTGGCGAGAGAAGTGCGTGCGACGTTCAGCAGAAGCTCGCGGTCAACCTCCTTGTCCAGCTTGAAATCGTCGAGGAACTATGGAGGTCAGTCGCCATTGTCGACACGATGTTCCGTGTAACCTACCTTGAGAGCCTCCACTTTGGCGATCTCGAAGCCGTCAGTGATGATGCGTGGGTGCAGACCCTCAGAGATGTATCGATCGGCCTGCTTCAGGAGCTCTCCCACCAGCAGCACGACGGAGGTGGTACCGTCACCGCAGATATCATCCTGGGCAGTAGCGGCTCGCGCAATCATGACGGCGGTGGGGTTCTGGATCTGCATCTCGCGGAGGAGGACATTGCCGTCCTTGGTGAGCTTGATCTGTTGAAGTATGTGAGTATGGCGGTCGGATCGTGGGGCATTTCGAGGGGCCAATTCGTACCTGACCGGCACCGTCGACAAGCCTGAACACTGTCAGTATCTGCATAGAAAAAGAGAAGGCAGGTGCTCATACATCTTGATGGTACCCGTAGGGCCTAAGTTGGACTTGAGGACATCCTGAAGACCTTCACCGGCACTGATGTTGACCTTCAAAGCTTCGCCCCTCCTCTGCGACGACGGTTAGCTCGAGCTCCCCACCAAGCTAATCCGAAGACAAATTTCAAGGACGACATACGCGGGACTCAGCCTTGGGGTTGAGAAGCTGCGCGGCGGACATGGTGGCAGTTTCGTGGTCGTTCTTTTCGGGGGGGGTGAACGTTGGCGCCGCTGCTTTGGAAGTGTAGGCGTGGATTGACCGTTGGTGGTTCCGCAGGCTTCGCCCACCGTCGCTGCAGGAGGTGAACAGACGATGTGGGCTGCCCAACTTTTTCTGCCATTAGGGAAGGCGGTGAAGTGGGGGCTGCCAGGGGCACTGGCTGGGTTACCCTGAACCCAGGTTCTGGTCAACGATCTCCCGTCTGATTGTCATTGACAACCTTTACTGACATTGACTTCCTATTACATACTGTTTGCAGTGGCTAAGAATAGGGTGCGCTGGGCTATATGGAGCGGAATCACTACATGTAGTTGGTCATACCCATGAACAGAACCAGCGAGTATAGACAAGTCCTGACTAATGACATACTGTATTTCTATATGTACATTCATACATCATCAGAACCCCTTGTCATTTTTTCTTCCCACAAGTCCGCTTGTGCACCTTCCAGTCCTTCCTCTGACACTCAGCTGAGCAATACTTCGCATCGTGGCACCCTTGGCATGTCTTCAGGGTGCCCCCATCCGCGCCTCTCCTCTTAGAACATACTCGACATTTGTCAACACTGCCGGGTGACAAACTTGGTTCCCCATCATGCCCACTGCTGACCGTTTTTGTCAGTGCGACGTCAAACGCACTTTCGACATATGGCACCGCATACGTCGGGCTGAAAGCTGCGCGGACCGCGTGCCGCCTTCCGAGCTCCCAGCTCGGAATAGTGATGTGATCCTTGGGAAACTCCCCATTGCCACACGAGCAGAGGAAGGTCTTTCCATCCTCCAGGCTCAGGGGAACCGTTGCGCCCTTTTTCTTGTACTCGCAGCTCCGCTTGTGGGACCAAGTACGGCAACGCTCGACCGAAGCCGCAATGACCTTCTTCCACAGTATCAGCTCAGCATCGTTGACTTTCATGGACGCCATCTTGAGTTCCTGGATCGATTCCAGCAGAGGCCGGCACTTGTGGACCAGATCCAGTGTAAGGGGCAATGCGGCAGCGTCGATCACCACACCAGCGGCGTCGCCGTCCAACCGAACTGCGGACACGAGGAGAAGAATGTGAATGCCTCCCTTTTCGGGGTGGTTGATGGCAAACAGTCCAGTCTGGTCACCCTGAAGACCAGTGGCGAGCATGAACATGGTAAACAGAGACTCCTTGAGATTGACGCGTGGGTCCTCGGAGATGCCGTCCGTCTGGTTGGCCGATTCGCGCAAGGCTTTCTCACGCTGCGAGAACTGGAGTGATGTGTTAGTGACCAGCCATTGCATGTCTTTTGATTTGCCAACGTCAAGGATTGGCAGACTGTCCAAGTTGATGTGGGGAATGTTGACCGCGGCAGGAAGGCCATCGCCTGTGAGCATCACAGGGTACACAAAGTCGTCCAGACAAGGAGAGATCGTCGGCTGAGCAATCGGCGCAATGACCTCAACATACCCCGACGTTCGGGCAATGCGTGTTTTGCTTCCCTCTTTGCTCACTGGAATAGGGAATCGGATAGGATAGGAGAGGCTGTTCTTCCCGAAGACAACATCGATGAGAAAGGGGCTGTTTTGGTGCAGCTCAATAGGCGCCTTGTCCTTCAGGAGTTTGAGCCCCTTTTCGGATGTGATGTTGATGTGCCCGGTCAGCTTTGTGATGTAGTTTTCCGAGGCGGATAGATCAGCGACCATCTTTGTTTCAAGACCGCTAGCACTGTCATGTACTGTGTTTGGGAATGGTCGCGCAGCACCGCAGACAACTGGATATGCCTCCTGACTTGGGCCAAGCCGAGACACCCATACATTGGATGCTGTGCTCGCAGGTGTCTCGTACACCTTCAGCTCTGGTCCCAGGACGGGCCCATATACCATCGTGGACTGCATGGTAATGCCGACGAACAGTCCCACCAGAAGCTTTTCTGGCTCGAGTTGGACACACGATGCTGGTACATAGAAGGATATAACCAACGGTGTCGATCCGTCGAATCCCAACGCATCTTGTTCGACGGCGAGTGTAGTTTGTCCAGACGTCCTGTTTGCTTCACTTTGCCAAAAGAGACATGAATGTTCCCATACATGTTATGCCATTGGGTATCTGCCCCAGGACTCGATCGCAAAGACCCGAGGAGCAGAGGCGAAGCCATCTTGCGGTGATCCGAGCCCTCAAACAAGCGGAGAAAAGCGTTCCTTGGCACCTCGTACGTCACAGCGATCATGTGCGGAATATCAGTCCAATCCTTGAGGAGTCCCTGTCGAGCATGTTGACTAGGTTTGTTGACTATCCATGTTTCTTTTGTGCCGCTAAGCATGTATCTTTGCCCACTAAGCTCCTGGATGAAGTTGCTAGACATGGCAAGATTGCGATCAGTGGCGATGTTTACCACTAGGTCATGCAGAGCGTCGTGCCAAATGTCAGCGGAAACACGCTGCTGCACCAGTTGAATCAACGCTGCAAAGCTTCCTCGGTGGAAATGGCCATAAACAGCATCTCTCTTGTGCATTTGCGACTTCAAAGTCTCCGAATGCAGCCTTTCGTTGTTGAAAATTTGCAAATATATCTCCAGCAGAACCCTCGACAGTGCCTTTGCGTCGATATAAAGACAGCCCCGCCCATGGGGCTGATTTGAGAACTGGTCGTCCTGCTTCCATGCGATACGGTTGTGTACTTGGGTATCGTTGCCGACCCCAGACTGGTTCATCATGCCGAGGAAGACCTCGTCGGCGTGCGACTCTGCCTTTGCATTAGTCCAGAACTGAACGGGGGAAACACCCAGTAACAGTGACATAGTGGCCGGGTGCCCGCATAACAACTTCTCAAAGGACTTTTGTTGGGTGTCTTCTGTCTTGAGAAGAAGCTCAGTGTAGATGGTGGCCCAAGGACGGTTGGCGAGCAACGGCGCGGTAGCCACGAGGATGTTCAGGGCCCCTACATGATCCGAAAGATTCGATGTGTCAATGACGTCGAAACTCGTTAGCTTCGTGCTGGCACTGTAGGTTTCAGCGTCGAGGCGAAGTGGCCGGGAGAGACGTCTGTACAGGTTTGCGGAGGTGTGACCAGTCGTTGCACTCTGTTGAAGGCTGTGGCAGCACGCAAAGACATCCGACACTATGAATCGCACGGTGAATCTCTTTACTAGAGCGTTTTTCAAGGCAGCTGTCCATTCCTTGAATTGGGTTTTCGCGGCGTGGGCAGCTCTGGGACCATGCCCGGACGTAGGCTTCAAGGGAGACCTGTCTCCTAGTGGCGCAAAGGCGGTAGCAAGATGAAAGCCGAGAATCGGATCGATACCGTAATGAAGGACAGAGTTATCGCTCACCAGCGCTGAGAACATGGGATTGGCCACGTTCGTCGTGTCTCGATCCCTGCTTGTGACGGTGCCATCCTTCCAGTACTGGTCAAAAGCTTCTGGCAATTCCTGCCGCGATTGCAAAGCAAGAGGCGCTGCTGAGCGCATGCCGGTCGCAACAGTACCATGGGGTCCCAGAGCTCGTCTTCTCATTTCAAGCGAGCGTTCAAGCTCCGTCGTCAGGGCAGAGCGTCGTTTGTCGAGGTCGACGTCGTTGGCTTCTCGTACCATACGCTGGCATATGCCGCGAACATCGTCAAGAGTGTCCTGGTCGCAGAAGCGAAGCTTGCTTCCATATTGGTTCTTCTTCCAAGATCCCAGTGAAGTAAGGAGGGGTAGGAGCTTGCCCAGCTGCTTCTGGACGATTGCGGCATCACCAGCGTCAAGGTAGAGGTGGTAATAGATATTCCACAACGCATCATCGGAAGTTTCCCCATCGATGAGGAGGGTCAGTAGCAGAATATTGCGAGCTTTTGAGATCAGTCGTTGCGTGTACGTGATTTCGAGGGGGTAACTGACCGATTACTTTCTCGTCATAGTCGCAGCAAGTGATGTCCAGGTTGCGAGGAGCCGAGGGTGCGTTAACTAAGAACCATAATAATTTGAAAGGCTAAAAACTCACGAAGACCCTGGTCGACATAGGCAGTATAAAAAATGTTTCTCAGGTCGCCACAACCCAGCGACAACACGGACGCATCTTGGCCGTGAGGCACGCTTCGCGTCAAGTTCGTTGCGGGCGTGTTACCCACGGGGTAGAAGAAGGTGAAACGAGCACCGACCGCGGGCACAAGCATGGTAGGCTATGCTTTAGGTGCCAGATCAGAATATTATTCCTAAATCTTAGCTGTAGGCTTGTCTCCAGGAAGTTGCGCGAGCGTAATCTGTGCAAAATCAAAGAGTTGAAAAATCGAGGTGGGCTGTGCTACTTTACCCATAGGTGAGGAGATGGCCGTAAGTCAGTAACAAACGCCGCGCTTCAATGGAAGCTCACAATTCGATATCACCGGAAGCAAACACAATTTGATTGACAAAATCCTAAGTATCGCTATGTCGGAATGGTCGATTAGTTTACCAAACCTCCCCATTCAATCCTACTCAAGTATCAATGGCATAGACAGTCAATAAGCATATGCACGGGCCAGAATACACAAAATTCGCAAAAGGTGCCGCATCCAGGGCCCCCGTCCATTTGTCTGTATCCGAGTCGAAAACCAAAACCAAAACAAAATCCATATCCTTTTCAACTCCGACAGCTGGGGGCTCTTGCGTCCCCGTCAACTGTCCCGTCCTCCATAACGCCACGCTAAGCCGATCAAGTGTAACCCAAAGTACAGGGGAAGAAGATTCGTTTCGTCGTTCGTAGGGTCGAAAATGGGGTTCTCACTTGTCGCTCCACATCGCGTTAGACATTCCTCCGTCTTGGAAACCACCGAGGGCTTGATCGAGCCGCCATTGCTCAATGTACAGGTTGGCGTGGGTGTCCCCATTGCTACCAAAGAAGGTCTCCGCAGCCATCTGCGCCTGGAAATCATCGAAGCTATAGAGCTGGTCGTTGAAATCGTCCAGCGAGCCGAAGCTGCTACTTGCTGTGAGTTCCGGCAAGTCGCCAAAGCCTTCAGGCTGACTCAAGTCCATGTCTAATGACAGGAAGGGCGTTTCAGGCCCTTGTGAGTGCTGGCCTGAGGATACATCAGATGGCGACGTCAACACTCCCTGGTGCGAGTCGATGCTCGTAGGGGTGACGCCCATGAGCACAGCGGGTGAGACGCATGGCTGCGAGAGCGGGTCGCTCATGAGAGTTTGCTGACTCGGGGTAGTTGATGCTGGCTGAAGATATGGCTGAGGACTCGAGAAAGACGGAAAATCCGCCGGCTCCCTCTTGACCATTGATCTTGACCTCACGGGTGTTGAAACCTGCTGGGTAAAGGGGCGCCCGGTTGGCATGGGTGCCGATGAAGTTGCGCTGTTGTCGAATTCCGGAATCGTCATCTGTTGAACGTCGTGCGAGAGGTGTTGAAGGTTCACCATGGAGTGATAGTCGAGCATCTGCTCAGGCGAGGCGGCTGCGGAACTGTCGGTATATGTTGAAACGCTCGACATCGTTGACACGGAGCTGATCGACATGTTGTTCTGCCGCCTCGTCCGGGCCTTCCTCTCGCGTCGGTCACCAACAATCTCGGGGTTCTTCCTTGGCCTGCCGCGCTTGGCAGACTTCCTCACCACGCCGTCCAGAGCACCCTCGCACATGCCTCTCTGCCTGTGCCTCGTCAAAGCATCTTGCCTCGCAAATGCCTTTTGGCAGGGACAGATATAGGGCTTGTCTGTGAGATGGATGCGAGCATGGCGCTTGAGGTCGTGGGCGCGCACGAAGCACTTCTTGCACTCTTCGCACTGAAACTGGCGGTCGTTGAGGTGCGTCTGGACGTGGGACTTGACGTTCTCTTTGCGAGAGAACTCTTTTCCACAGTTCTGGAACGTGCACGTCCACAGTCCCGTTGACGTGGAGGGACCGTCAATGTAGGAGTGCACCTCTTCGGATGAGATGCCAGTCTCCACCTTTAGTTCTTGATAGCTGTCGAATGCGTTGGTGAGCGTCTCCAGTGAACGGTCGACGCTGTTCTCCTTTCTGCGTATCGGTCGGATCGTCTCGGCTTCGTTCTCGTCGACGGCGGAGCGGTCGGTCGGAGAGCTGTACTCGCGAGGTGTGCCGGCCATGAAGGAGCCATGGCTCGTCGCTGAGAGCGGCTCGGGGTACGAGGCAGTCTGCTGTGAGGTATTTACATCAAAAGGCGCGAAATGGGGCATCTGCATGATATTCGTGCGCTGATGTAAGTTGAGGTGCGGCGGCCGACGGGCACGAATCGTCTGCGTATCGTGCTGCATTGTCAACTGAGTATCGGGCGAGGCCCTGCTAAACACTGCGTGGCTTGGTAAGTAGTCAGTTCTCTCGAAAGCTCAGGGGTCTTCTTTATTGTCAGTTCTTCTGGTTAGGAAGGGCTCGATGCTCGCTCAATACGTTGCAATACTCTGGGGGAACACGGAGAGTAGGGCAGCGTCTGAGAGCGGCTGTTTGTCAAAGAGGTCCGGCTGGAGTAGTACTGTGAAACTATTGAAAATGGTGTATTCGATTTCGAATGTCAAGTTCAGCGTTGGATCGTTAGATGGTGGGTTCGGATGCAAGATGTTGAGATAGCGGCGGCAAGGAACGGTGTAAGTCGGCCGTGGGGGCATTGTTTACTTCCTTGGCGCTGTTGCCATGGCGATAGCCCTTTTTAGACGACCGCTGAAGACCGCTGTGCAGCAACGTCACCATCACCCGCCGGCCTGCGATCAAGTGGGGCGCTGGATCAGAATCACGAGCTGATCATTCGAAATGTCTTGGTTATTATCAGGCAAAACCTGACTCACGGATCAATGACCGAACGACTCTGTTCGTGCGAAGAGATGACGAAAAGCTGTGCAAGCGCCGCGACGTGGCGGCTGTCTGCTGGATCTCGAAGACTGCGATTGACTCCATCGCTGCACTCATCGTAGTTATAAGGGCGATTCGATCATTGTTAAACATGTTGCGAAGACTAATTGACTATGGACCAAGCTATTGTTACTCAGAGTGCATTTGGTGATCAAAGTGAGGCTTGTTCATGAAGGTTGAGTCAAGTCAAGCTGTGTCCCCGACAATCAACAAGCTGGTTGGCCCAGCAGACCACAGAGGGAGTCAAAATAAAGCACATTATGCAAGAATGTGATAGCAGCATCTCTTCATGCCCCGAAACCTCACATCCTACTAAGAGGCTTTCACGGCCTCGGAATCGAGCTTGCGGTCCATTACTACCATCATCTCCTTGCTGTGCAAGAATAATTGCACCTCTTGAACAACACAAATGCATAATGCCTGAATACCTGTACAGCTACAATTGTGAATGAACCCCTTTTATCGTCGACAGCAACTGCATGGCACGTGCACCAAGTATGGTCCGCTGCTTGACCAATAGAAGAAGCCACCGTCTTTAATAGTGGACCCCGTGATTAGTCTCCAAATTCCCAGGTGGATAGCCAGTACTCAGAGCCCTGGACGCGACATCTACCAATTGCCCAGCTCAACTTGACTTTGTTGGACCTCATCATCCCTCGAACCGCCGATTGTCTTCACCTCTGCGTCGGGTCTCAGGACGTTGGTCAGGTTTTTCTCTCGCTACTGGCTGTGCTGAGTTATCGTTCCCGCTTCCCACGGAGCCCAACTGCAGCATCTCCAACCATTTGGAGCCCATTGCTCGACACCCGATTGCCATTGTTGACAGTCGATCCTCGCCATGTCGTCCGGCGGAACCATCTCGGGCAACACCCTTCGAGGGACTCCCAACAGGGACCGTCGAGGGGGCATTCCATTCCAGCAGCAGCAGCACCCGCATGCAAGCCCTGCTGGATCCGCGATTCCCCGACCTGTTCTGGAGGAGAAGCCCAGCGATGCGGGTTCTGCTCTGAGTGCGAGTCGACAGAAGCAGACTAAGCGAGATGAGGTAGGCTAGAATTATTGTAGTGGCAAGCATGACAGACTAATGAGCAAAGGCAATCCGACGCAAGCTCGAGACCGATCTCTCCAAGAAGAGCAAGCTGGCCGGCCGCACACGCCAGAGCCGCAAGGCACCCCCCGGCACCGTCTTGTCCCTGAAGCCCAGCCCTGCTCTCCAGATCAAGCCTTCGACTACAGTCTCCGAAGCTGCTCAGCTTATGGCCGCGAAGAGAGAGGACTGCGTTCTCGTCACTGACGATGATGACCGTATCGCTGGTATCTTCACCGCCAAGGATCTGGCTTTCCGAGTTGTCGGGGCTGGGTCTAAGGCCTCCAATGTCACTATTGCCGAGATTATGACCAAGAACCCTCTTTGCGCCCGCACCGATACAAGTGCCACCGACGCCCTCGATCTGATGGTCCGCAAGGGATTCCGTCACCTGCCAGTCATGGACGAGAACCAGGACATTTCGGGTATCCTCGACATTACCAAGTGCTTTTACGAAGCTATGGAGAAGCTCGAGCGTGCCTACTCCTCTTCCAGGAAACTCTACGACGCTTTGGAGGGTGTGCAGTCCGAGCTCGGCGCCAGCCAGCCCCAGCAGATCATCCAATATGTCGAGACTTTGCGCAGCAAGATGTCGGGACCGACTCTGGAGAGTGTACTCAATGGCATCCCTCCTACCACCGTGAGCGTCAGGACCTCGGTCAAGGAAGCCGCGGCTTTGATGAAGGAGAACCACACGACGGCTGTTTTGGTGCAAGATCAGGGAGCCATTACTGGCATCTTCACCAGCAAAGATGTTGTTCTCCGCGTCATTGCCCCTGGCTTGGATCCCGCCACCTGCAGTGTGGTGCGTGTCATGACACCCCACCCCGACTTTGCGCCCATGGACATGAGCATCCAGGCCGCTCTTCGCAAAATGCACGGTATGTCACAGTGATGGATGCATTAGGTCAATTTGCTGACCAGTGTAGATGGCCACTACCTCAACCTCCCCGTCATGAATGAGGGCGGCGAGATCGTGGGCATGGTGGACGTGCTCAAGCTCACTTATGCCACGCTCGAGCAGATTAACACCATCTCGACAGGTGATGGAGAGGGCCCAGCTTGGAATAAGTTCTGGCTGTCCATGGACAACGAAACGGAGTCCATGATGTCTGGCGACGGCGGCAGCCACAGCCACCACCACACGAACCTTGGCTCTCGCATGATGTCTCCTGACGTGACCCGCGAGCGCATTGGCGACAGCGTTGCGCCTGGCGACTCTGCGTCTCACGTCGGTGCCGAGTCACCCCCTCGCTCCATGCTTCAAGAGACGCCTGGCGTCGTCCCAGCTGAACTGCCGTTCCCTTTCAAGTTCAAGGCCCCTTCAGGCCGTGTTCACCGCTTGCAAGTCGTTGCGTCGCAGGGCATTGAGACTTTTGTTGCGGCCGTCGCCGCCAAGCTCGGTAACGAGGTGGAGGGCATTGGAGGTACGCCCGTCGTTGAGGACGGCAAGATGAGCGGCACTGGCTTTGCGCTGAGCTACGCTGATGACGAGGGTGACACTGTGTCCATCACGACGGACAATGATCTGCTCGAGGCGATTCTTCTAGCTCGCCAGAGCCTCCGTGAGAAGGTTGACCTCTATGTGCACCATCCGGACACGACCCCTGTCGTGGCGCCTCCACCCCCACCTCCTGTCGTTGAGACACCGGTCATCCCCACGCCTACTGCCTCGTCTGCTGATGGTCTCCGCATGCGCCGTCGCGACTACGACGATGAGGACGAGGAGGATGACGAGGAGGAGGAGTCTACTGTACGTCGGTCCCGGCGAAACCGCAATGCACCCGTTCAGGACCAGGTCATTGCCGGTGTCCCCAACGAGCTGCTGCTGCCCGGTGCCATTGTCACCCTCGCTGTTGTGATAGTGGGTGTTTTCACCATTACCAGGGCTACCAGCAGATAAACTTAAACTGCCTTGCGTGTTCGATAGGTTGGAGTAGGTTCACATCCTTCTGAGCCACTAAGGCAGCTGTAAATGTTTTGGCATTTCGTACTCTTTGCATATACAGACCTGTCGTAATCAAGCGAATATCAAATTTTTAATCTGTCATCTTACTCTTAGCACAGTCATGAATCTCTTGGTGAGTTGACGGATCGTTGACGCGCTGCGCGTCGGCCGGCAGCGGAAAAACCAAGAACCCACTTTTGCTCTCGCAGTGCTGCGAACCAAATTTTGGCCGACTCGCGTCTGCGACCATCACCAGGACGACAAGTGACAGCAAGTCGGGCAGCCGTCATGATATTGAGAAACGCCGCTGTGCGGCATGGTATGTGACCTCCAATCGATTCCATTATGCAGAGGCTGATATCACAGGCCGCCGGACGCTGGCCAGCCCCATCTCACGATCCGCCATACGCCAATTGTCGACCGAGAAGACCGCGACACCGACGGCCAGCACTGAGGCCCCGGTCGATTCCTGGCCTGAAGAGCAGAAGGCACATGCTCGTGAGCTCGCGAGCACGGTCCCCAAAAAGGAGCGATCCTCCAGCCGAAAACAGACCAAGTACATTCAGACCAACGTCTTTGGTCTCGGAATGAACGCAGCCGCAACGCGCCACCAAGGCCGCTCGTGGACGCGCGAACACCAGGTCGGGACGGAGACGCTCACCCCCGAGGAGCAGTGGCAAAAGTTTCAGCGCCAACAGACCGAGACGAGGAAGATTGGTACCCATGTCGAGAAACGGTACTCACCTACCGAGCTTCTGCAGAATCCGCCCCATGCCGAGGACGTCACGCTCGAGCTGCTCATGGCATCGCAGACGCACATGGGACATCACAAGTCTGTCTGGAACCCGGCCAACGCCCGCTACATTTTCGGTGTGCGCGAGCAGACGCACATCATCTCCCTCGAAACGACGGCGGCGCACCTGCGAAGAGCCGCGCGTGTGGTGGAGGAGACAGCCTACAACGGCGGCCTGATCTTGTTTGTGGGCACGCGCCGCGGGCAGATGGAGATTGTGGCCAAGGCGGCTGAGCTGTCAAAGGGGTGCCACGTCTTCACAAAGTGGGCACCCGGCACGATCACCAACGCCGAAGTCATGCTCCGAGGCCACAAGCTGCAGATGCTGGATCAGAACGATAAGCAACTCGGCGGCTTCCAGCTTTTCAACGACAAGCCCCTGATGCCGGATCTAGTTGTGTGTCTGAACCCGCTCGAAAACTGGCCCCTCCTCTACGAGTGCGGTCTCAAGACGATCCCTACCATTGGGATAATTGACACGGATGCCGACCCGACCTGGGTGACCTACACAATCCCCGCCAACGATGACAGGTATGTGCTTTGAGCTTGTTATAGGGGGCTTTCAACTGACTGTTTCTAGTTTGCGATCGGCTGCTGTCATTGGAGGCGTGCTTGGTCGTGCCGGAGAGCGCGGTCAGCAACGGCGCATGGAGCAAGCCAAATTGGGTCATACTACTTGGAACACGTCCCCGCGCGTGTACGAATTCATGGCGGCGCGGAAGGAAGAGGCTCTCACGAAGCGCAAGCAGGTCATGGGAATGACACAGCAGTATCACGGCCTTAACGACGATGAGATGAAGCTCCTGGAGAAGACGGAGCCCGTGCAAAAGGACGTCACAGAGGACGCCATGCTAGCGATGATGGGGCAGATGGTGGACGGACAAGCGCAGGCGAAAACCGATGTTGCCGAGGCTATCCAGCAGCCTGTCGCCGATCTGAGCCCGGAAGATTTCGAGAAGAGCATCCAGGCACTGGCGGCGGGCACCAAGGAGATTGAGGCAGCTTTACG
Source organism: Emericellopsis cladophorae (assembly GCF_022114955.1). Taxonomy (NCBI): domain Eukaryota; kingdom Fungi; phylum Ascomycota; class Sordariomycetes; order Hypocreales; family Bionectriaceae; genus Emericellopsis; species Emericellopsis cladophorae. The sequence goes on along the minus strand of NW_026250964.1, from coordinate 144,528 downwards.
CTTCTCTGGCGCAGCCTCGAAACGGTCTGGCGTGACGGTGGAGAGCATCGAGAGGGATCTGGTGGCTGTTGGTGTAAGCGCCAAGGAGATTGAGAGTCTGCTGACGGCCTCCACCGCTCCCAAGCCGTGAGCGTGTACCATCATATAGCGTGTATACTACGAGGGACGGTGTTATATCCGAGAGATTAGAAATGTATATTCCGTGTACTGAGCGCGTTGGATGTTCATGTTATCTTGGTCGTCGGGCCGGAACAACAATAGCCCTCCGTGCATAGGCAACTGCAGCCGTACCTCAAACTTCGCACCTGCGCACTTCCCCTCACCACGCAGGAACCCTCACGACCGAACATTTCAGTACGCGCGGGACTCGACGACGCAATCTTACAGCCATAGCGCATCTCGCGTGCAGCCAGCCAGCGAGTTAGCCAGCGGGCCCAGCGTCGCCGGCGTTGACCAAGTTGGGCTTTCGGATCCTCCCGACTGGCCGACTGCAGTTGGTAGTCCGTACCGACGTCCTGGGCCCGAACGCGGACCCTTGTGGGGCCTTGTCTCGGAACAGGATCTACTGCAAGGAACACATGCCCTAGTTAGTGGCTGCCCGACATCCGTCTTTAGTTGCTTGCTTTTCTCATCGTACGCCCGCCTGCCATATCTGTAGTTTCTGTGGCATGCGGTGCTAACTGTTACCACAGAGCGTTATCTACTCCCGCAAGAGTGGCGTCCGCGCAAGGATGCCTGCCATGCTGGAGGACCCGGCCAGTCCGACCATCCACCGTCGGTCTGGCGAGGCCCCTTTCCCAGACCCCAACAATCCTCAGCTGCCCGTGGACATTTCGCCTCGTCAGGTGACGTTGCGCGATCGCCAGACTGTGGCCACCATTGTGCCCTATGCCTCTGCTCAGAATGTGCCTCCCACGTTGCTCGCGTACCTGTGTGATCAGTTCAACAAGGAAATTGAAGGGGGCGACACCTACCCCATGGTGGACACGTTCACCGTGGAATCGTTTGCACAGTACTGGTTCCAGAACATGGCCGCTATCATGCTCCTAGGCAGCTTGCACAGCGCAGACGAGGTCGTGGAGGGCAAAGACTGGAGTAGAGAGTGTCTGGGGAGCTTCTACATCAAGCCCAACTACCCGGGCCGCAGCAGTCATATCTGCAACGCAGGGTTTCTGGTTACTGACGCTTCGCGAAATCGCGGTGTGGGCCGTCTCATGGGCGAGACGTACATCATCTACGCACCACGACTAGGCTACACCTACAGCATTTTCAACCTGGTGTACGAGACCAATGTCGTCTCCTGCCGCATCTGGGATGCCCTGGGCTTCAAGCGGATCGGCAGGGTGAAGGAATGCGGGAATCTCAAGTCGTACCCGGATCGACTGATTGACGCCATCATCTACGGCCGCGATCTCAACCCAGACGAGTCCGAGGATCTCGTCTCGGAGGAGCGCTTTGACAAGATCAAGTACTATCTCAAGTTCAACAAGTACCCGGCCGGGGCTGACCGCGCGGAGAAGTCTCGGCTGCGCAGCGCGGCAACGCACTACAAGCTGCTCGAGGGCGACAAGCTGATGCTCAAGGACAAGGAGGTCATCTCGGATCCGTTGCGGCAGTACGCCATCGCGCGGGAGGTGCACGTACACAATCACGGGGGCATCAACAAGACCACGGCGACGATTGCGGAGAAGTATCATTGGAGCAGAATCAAGGAGACAGTGAGCGATGTGATACGCGGTTGCCGGGAGTGCAAAGAGCTGGGGAAAACGACAAATTCACTTAAGAGAGGAGCTGCCGCGCCTATCTCTGCGCCGAGCAGCACAGAGAGTCCGCCTCAAGGGCGGGCTGGCGAGTCTGCACGACCTACCCGGGACGAAGCGGGCGTCCTGGCATTCCAAGACGGATCGCGGGCCATGATGCTGCCTACGTTGTCACAAGACAGCTCCGGTTCCACTCCAGCGACGACAGGTTATGAAGCTGATTTGGGGTCGATACAGCCTTCTCACACTTTGCACGGTGGTGGTACTGGGCACCACTTACACGGACAGCATCACTTGCTGCCTCCCCTCGAACAACACCAATACCAGCCCATCGACCCGCAAATGATCGACCAAGCTGGTTCTGACGTCAACTTTGATCAATATCACGACGATACCCACGTCGCAGACTTCCAAGCTCTGCTCGACGCGACCGAGGACACTGACACGGACAACAACACCGCAGCCGACGCAGAAGCCGCCGCGGCCGCCGTGGACCGAGACCTGGACATGCTGATAGAACACGACGAGGACGGCGATGGCACAGCAGACACCAAGAGGAACAACAAGGACGAGTCTGGGCTGTACGATTGGGATGCGAGATGATAACACACGATACCCCCCCCCTCCCGCCGTAGGACAGTGTTTGGACAGGCTTGATTGCTCAGAGATATATATACCCGGTGATACATACGCATACATCATTACATACATATTAAAAACGCAAATGAACCGCTCATCTCGCCAACACGGAGAAGAAGAAAAACGCCACCGCAATGTGAACCCATCATCTTGTTTTTTCGACTCCCCCACAAACACACACACACACACAAAAAAAAACCCTTTCACGACTGCTCCCCCAAGAACGCCGTCTCTCGATACAGCTCCGACTCGAACCCAGCGGGACAGAGCTGCTCCCAGCCGGTGTACTCCCAGTCAATGTACGCGCCGCCAGCGATCTCGTAGCGACCTTCCTCCTCGGTCTTCTTCATGAGACCGTCGAGAATGCGGCGAGCGTGCGGCTGCATCCACATCTCGGGCCAGTCGCGGTGGCGGTCCTCCTGCGGTCCGTTGTGGTTGACGACGACGGGGATGGTATCGAGGCAGAGGTTCGAGTAGAGCGGCATCTCGTCCCAGCCGCGCGCGGGGCTCCAGAGCGCGGCGTCCGAGACGATGGCGCGCGGAAGACGGGTCGTGGTGTTGAGTAGGTCCAGGGGTAGGGCGCCGTCGACCTGGGACACGCAGAGACCTGCTCGTCGTCCGATGAGCTGCGAGGGAATGTCGTGCCCGTACGTCAGCCAGCGACCGTCGTCCTCGTGGAGATCTGTCTGCACGGCCAGGTCGGCCCAGTAGTCGACCGCGATGCCCAGGTCGGGGAGGCTGCTGATCGTGTCCGGGACCTCGTGCGGGAAGGTCGGGTTCAGGGGGTTGTGGACGAGGACGCCCTCGACGACGGAGAGGTCCGCGGGTCCGCCGTGGTGGCGACGACGGAGCGCTTCGCGTCGGTACTCCTGCTCGCCAAACATGTGCTGGAAGACGGCCTGGTCGCTGCCGCTGATGGCGTACGCGCCGTTGGTGCTGTTGCGCGCCAGGTCGATCTTCTGGCTGGCGCGGGTGAAGACGCGGGTCACGTCCTCGACGGAGCCGACGATGAAGTTGGCGCTCAGGTAGCGGTGGAGGTGTGTCGTGTGGTTGAGGCGCATGTCCTCCGTCCACACGCCGTACATCTCCTTGGGCAGGGGACTCTCGGGGATGGGGTAGCAGGCGACGCTCGCGGGGTCGGCCGGGGTGCACATCTTGTCGGCGCCAAAGACGACGCGCTGTCGAATGTCATGCTCCTTTTCAAAGGCGACGCCCATCCGCTCCGCGAGGCGGCGGTTGGACGATTCGAGGATGCCGCGGTAGCGCTTGAGGAGCACGTCGAGGGGGAGCTGAAACCAGGCCTCGCCTGTGGCGTGCGCGGTCGGGTTCGACGGGTGGTGGTTGAACGCGCCGTAGGCATCGACGACGACGACCGTGTCGGAGGCGTGCTCGGGGGGTTGCGAGGAGAGCCACTCGAGAGTCTTTTCGATCTTGGACAGATGACGGCCGCCGCCGATGAGGGTCTCTGTCTTCTAGTCAGCCTCTTGTCTATGTGAAGCCGGGGCCCTCGGTAGGTGGGCGTGCGCACCGTCATGTTCGCCCTCGCCATGGCCGAGGATATGGGGTATCGGATACCCCATAACCGTTGCTGAGAGCAAGGTCTTGCATGTGCTCACGTCGCGACTTGGCGCGGGAAGCAGGACGTGCACTTTCTGAAGGTCCTCCTTTGCTACCGGTAGCAGAGGTAGCCGCTCGTGTGGTTTCGGGACGAACCTCGAGTCGACGAGCAGTCGCGGCACGTGCAGGTCATTGTGCTATTTTCTGTCAGCGCTGGAACCAAGGTGGTGCTGAGTATTGGAGGCGTTGCTACTCACATTGTAGAACAAAGAGCAGAGCAGAATGGCAAACACGGCGAGGACGATGAGGCTCTGCCGCCTGGTGCCACAAGTAGGCAGCATGATATGTATGTGGTATGTACGTGGGAAACGCGCGAGTGGAAAATCTGCAGAGGCCAAGCAAGAGGGTACACGAGGGTAACGAGCGTGAGTGAGCGCGATAGCGACGGAAAGCCACGGACGATGGCGGTCAAAGATTCGACATCCTTCGGCGGAAAGCTGCCTACACCGAGTGATCGTTTGTTCGTTTGCTCAAGCGTTCACGTCGGTGGTAGGTTCAGGGTGCTGAAGGTTGGAGATGTCACGATGGTGGCTCGGGATCGCGCTGCGCTGTCTGGGTCCCTGTCGCTGACAGGGGGCAGGGGTTCGTCCCACAGAGGCTAGGGGCCTAGACGGGGCCTGGAGGCGGTACCTGACAAACGTTAAATGGTAAGTTGTTTGAGCCTCGGTCGGTGGTTGTGAATGATCTGCGCTCCCAATCTACACGTACTCGTCTTCAATCTTAGCTCTGTCCTCTTTCTTCTGTAACCTTTAATATAACTGACTGCTGCTCCTGGCGCGAGGCGGCAGAGCGCAATAGTGACAGCGGCCACGGCAGTGCCAGGGGTCCAAGCCAAGCCTGGCCAAGCCAAGCCAGGAGAGGCATGTGGACGCTCCAATGATGGGGCCGCCTAGCACTCCAATTCCATTTTTCTTCCGTCTCTGTACCGTTGTACGTAGCCTAGGCACATGTTAAAGAATATTTCTTCTGCGGCAGGAAAGGGGATCGAAGTAATGCTTTTATGCTTAGCGCCATTGGCCGAGCGCGACACATTCTGACTCGTGCCAGGGGCAGCTTGAAGTGATTGATCTGCATTCTACTCGCATGGAGTGCATACGTGTACTCGGTCAGTGTCGTTCTCTGCACGAAATTCCATGTTGCCAATAGTGTCCCTCACTGTTACTATTCAAAGAAATTGTCCCCCTTCACAGGAGTCCAGCTTTGCCTGCGAGAGATTACGAGGGGCCACGCGCGGGTCTGGGCTCGAGTCTACCGTCTCTGGATCGCAGACCCCCCTGCTGCCGGCCGCTCTGGCGCTGGTCCGTCATGCCTAGCGGCACGGCTGCAAAGTGCTAACATTGTCGTCAAGCATGCTGTGGGATGATGGATCGACCTCACTGGCTTGGCCCTGGGGAGCTTGCTTGTTGATCAACGAGCCCCCTCGACGTTAGTTGAATATGCTTCATTGCGACTACGGCGCCGTCATCATCCTCATGTCTGCATACATTGGCCACGTACAGGTCCAGAGTATCGTGCCGGATATTCCCAACGCCCCGAGAGATTCACCCCCTCGTGTGCGTAAGTGTGTCAAGTCATTGCAACCTTCCTCGTGTGTTTCACCATTTTCTTTTTCTTTACCTCCTCGGCATGCCACGGCCGCGTCCGCGCACCGCTCGTTGGGCCGCACCCGGCGGCATTTGCCCTGGCGCTTGGGGCTTCTGGCTCTCCTCGTTGCGGACCGTCTCATCGACGCCCAGAATGAGGCAGCTCGCCTCGGTGGCGGCCTGGATGGCGTTGACCTTGACGAGGGCCGGCTCCCAGACGAACCGCTCCATCATGTCAGCGACACCCTCCTCCTGAAAGTCCACGCCGGCCCACGTCTTGCCCTTGCGGTGCTCGACGCGGAGCTTGTTGAGAATGTCGGTCGAGTCAAAGCCCGCATTGTCGCAGAGCTGGCGGGGCACCACCTCGAGCGCGCGCGCAAAGGACTTGATGATGGCCTGCTGCTTGTGGGGGATGTTCTTGTCCGCGAAGCTGTGCAGGTACGCCGACACCTCCATCTCGGCCGCGCCGCCGCCGCCGACAATTGTGTTGTTCTTGATGGCGCGCTTGACAATCATAATGGCGTCGTGCAGCGAGCGGTCCACCTCTGCGATGAACTGCTCGGCGCCGCCGCGTAGAATGAGCGTGCACGTCTTGGCCTCGGGGCACGCCTCGAAGAAGTTGAACCGCTCACCGCCCATCTGCCTCTCCTCAAAGTGGCCGCAGGTGCCCAGGTGGTCGGGCAGAATGTCGGAGCACGTCGACTGGGTGACGGCCCCCGTGGCCTGCACGACGCGCTCCATGTCGTCCGAGGCGACGCGGCCGGCGCAGAAGATGTCGCGGTCGGCAAAGTACTGCGTGGCCAGGTCGCCAATGGGCAGCTTGCTGAGGACCACCTTGGCGCCCGTCTTGTAGATCGCCTCGAGCTTCTTGTAGATAATCTGCCACTCGGCATCGACAATGGCCTGATACTCTGACACCTGCTCGACGCGGACCTCAGCATTGTCCTTCTCGGCCTTGAGCTCGAGCTCGACGTTGAGGCAGACAATCTTGGGGTCCTGGAAGCTCTTGGGCTGCTGCTCGAAGCCGGCGTAGGCAAAGGTCTTTTTGAAGGCCACGCCGTTGACAAACTGGGAATCGGTCAGGGAACCGCCGGGGATCTTCTTGACGCCAATGAGCTTCTCGTTCAGGTCGTCCTGGTCGAGGGAGAGGACGGCGTCGACGACCATCTTTGTGAAGAAGTCCGTGTTGCGCTTGATCAGCTTGCTCGTCATGGCGGTGGCGGCCAACTTGGTGAGCGTCTCGCGGCGGTTGCCCTCGTCGGTGCTGACGGCAATCTCCTTGACCTTGTTGACGGCCATCTGCGACGCCCGCCGCAGGCCCTTGATGATGACCTGTGCGCTGACGCCCGACTCGACGTGCTCCTTGACCTCCTTGAGGATCTCGCCGGCGAGGACGACGACCGAGGTGGTGCCGTCGCCCACCTCGGCATCTTGCGAGCGGGCAATATCGACGAGAATGCGGGCGGCCGGGTGGATAATGTCGAGGAGCTTCATGACCGTCGCACCGTCGTTGGTGATGGTCTGCCGGCCATTCTCATCCACCATGAGCAGGTCACCACCGTACGGACCGAGTGTCGACTTGATGGTGGCCTGCACGGCCATGCATGCGTTGATGTTGGAGATGATCTGCCCCTTGCCTTGCGACGTATCGGTGCCTGTAGAGTGTGGACGTTAGCACGGGGGTCTTCGTCGTAGGTAGGCTAGCCAGCCCTCCAGCGGTCGGTCGGTCTGGCTGGCGGGCGGTGGGGTAACGCACCCTCTCTGAGGACGACGATCGTCGGTGTCTGTCCGCCGAACGACATTGTGAGGTGCTGCCTGGGTCGTTTACGGTGGGATCCGGGTATGAGGAGAGTGCAGACCGACGGAGAGTAGAGAAAAGAGTCGTCGTCTGGGTGTGAAGGTGGTGAGACTGTCGTCGTTCGTTGGCCGTTGGAAGCTCCAAAAATTTGGGCGACCTCCCACCTTCCCCTGATGTGGGGCAGGCAGGCAGCCGCCTTATCGCCCTTATCGCAGCTTATCAGAGCTGGCTGCTGGAAGCTTCGACTTGGGCTGCATTGCTCGTCTTTGATTCTCGAGTCTCTTAACTTCGCATGAACCAAGGATGACCTCGTTCACGAAACCTACTGGATGTGCTCTACCATAATGATGACAGCTTCTGGAACCCAGCTGCTAACATACAAGCCTGAGCTACTCTCCCACTTAGGTGCACCTGACCCTGCCCGTAGCACCTACACGGCCTACCCCCCGATCTCAATGCCTGGCACCGCCTTTCCTCGCCCAGGTGCCTCCTCAAACTTGGACCTCCATGTCTCCTCCTGCTTGAATATTTCAACGCACCGCAGAGCATTGGGCTGCCCATACTCTGGGTCCGCACCAGCGTCGAGCAGCGCCTACGTCATCAAGTCAGCAAGTGTTCACAGAATCCGCCAGAGCTGACACACCTCTATCACGGCATCCTCCTTCTTGAAGACTGCTCCGGCAAGGGGGCTCTGCCCTCTGTCGTTAAGTCGGTTGGGATCGGCCCCGTGCTGGACCAGCAACCTGACCAGGTCGGCGTGACCGTGATATGCCGCCAACATGAGCTGTCGAGCCTGTTAGCAAATGCGATGCGGAATGGAAGTGAGAGGCTGCTGACAAGCGTATCGCCCTTCTCGTTGGTCATGTTGGGCGGCAGACCTGCCAGTAGAGCTTGCCCAAGGATCGCCATGTCGCCTTGGCGTGCTGCATTGTACATCCGGCCCGCCAGGGCTATGGCTTCCGGCGGGATGCTGCTTGGCTCGTTCGCTGTGGGGGCGTCCATCGCAGACATGGTGATAGTCTGTGGGATGAAATGTAGGGCGATGGTGACTGGGTTCACTGGAGGCTACCCTTTACGTACACTGTGCTCAATTACGCGTACATCTCTAGCCAGCGCCATTTCCGGTCTAGTGAGCTGGGTCATCATCGATCTTGTCTCGAATGGACCTGGACGAGGCGTTGATACGACACCATGATTACCCCATTCACACCATCTGACACTTACAGGCACGGAAACGACCGCAACCATTGTGGAGGCCTGCGTTGTCTCCAATGTAAGCCAAGATTTTGATAGAAGGCAGAACCAGAGGATGTCACCATGGTCATCGCGGAGACAGCAACAAGGGTTTTGGGTGCATGTGGTACGCCTATGTTCATCATGTCAACCTCGCTCAGCTATCCCATCATACTTATGGCCGAGAAGGCGAAGAACGGCAAACTGACATAAACATGAATCAACTCACACGTTCCATCACCAAGCCCATGGCCGCGCCGCACTACTACAAGGCCACAAGTGGGAGCATTCTAGTGGCACATCGTGCCTAGTCTCTGACCCGTTATTCTCGAGTCTAATATCTAACAGTCTCCCTCCCCTAGGCGCACCCTTACAAGTAAATGGAACACAAAGAATCCCCTCCAAGCGTGTCAAACATGTCCTTGATGGGATGACTTTCGCTAACAGCACCCATGTCAAGAATATCTTCCACCGTCGCGTTCCGGCTCGGGGGCCTGTCCTGCAGCGTCACTGTGCCAGCCACCTCGCGAGCCTCGGCGGGGTGCAGAATCTGGTGCATCCAGTACAGGCGATCGAACAAGGCGTGGTGGAGGAAGAAGGCAGGGTCGTTGGGGGACGAGTACAGGTCCGCGTTGTCGCTGTTAATAGAGTAGTGGTGGCCGGTGGTGTGCAGCCCGAGGAACTGGTCCGGGTAGCGGCCCTGGACCTCGGACTAGAAGGTGCGGTGCGTCCGCGAAGCGGCGCCAATGGTCACGTTGAGCAGTTTGGCGGTCGTGTACCATCTGCCCATGGCGTAGCTGTTCAGGTCGCGCTGGATGCAGCGGGGGTTGTAGACGGATAGGTCCAGGACCACGGGGCCGAGGCCGTCCATGGCAGGGTTGAAGGGGCCGATGGAGGCGGAGGCACTGGTCGGAGGGTTAGTATCACTGACTCTGGCGACAGGTCCTATCATCACTCACTCCTTGAAGGGGCCGCTCTTGATGCAACCACCGCCGGCGCCGGACGGGAGGTAGATGTGGCGAGCACCGCCGAGGCTGCCATTGTGCTGCACGAGTTCACCGTCGCCACCCAGGCTGGTGTCGCTGCCGTCAAAGACAGGGCTCTTGGTCAGGTCCTCGGTGTCGGCGAACCAGTTCCAGTACTACGCATGGCGTGAACCGCGTTCCATCATCTTCCGGTCCAGAAGGAAACTCACAGGCTGTGTGCCCTTGTAGCCGCACTCGTCACGAAGGGCAGTCTCGTAGGACCAGACAAATGCACGGTGCCAGGCGAGGAACAGACCGCTTCCGTGGACGGACAAGGTCAGGTTGACATGGAGCGCCACAAAGTCATCGTACCGAGTCTGGGCCGCGCCCCATTCCTCGGGTCCCTTGGAGGGAAGACTACACAGTCCTTTCTCTCCCGCTTGGTCAGAGCCGCCCTGGATGTGCATGTCAGAATACGGGCAGCACCTCCCCATGATTACGCCAGACATACCAGTCTTTTCGCACACGCGCGGTAGCGAGCGTGCACTTCTTGGGACCCTTGTTGCGGTTCTCGGGGGGGCATGGCCTCCTCGACTGCGGACTGGAGCTCCTGGAGGGCATCGACAGGGTTCATCGAAGGATCAATCTTGGGAAGAGCCGCCTCGCTATCTTGGCGGGACTCGACGGGGGTGCCCTCGAGAGGGAGGGCGAGAACACGGCCAAAGGTAGCCAAGGCGGTGACCGCAACAAAGGCCCATGAAAAATACATGGTGCCAGAAAAGGGGGATACGAGAGGTGATCCCGGGATGCCACGAGGTGAAGACGGCGCTGCATGCTTACGGGCGGCAGCGGCAGCACGATTTATGTACTTGAGGTCCTCGAGCCCGTTACCAAATCAAGCACAAGTCCAGGGAGGTCCGTTGCATAGGAGGGCCGAGGGGGGCACCGCCGCACCAACCGGCAATCTGGAGCACATCGACCATGCCAATGGTGTATGCAATCCAAAGACCGAGTTCCGACAGCTTTGATTGAAGAACAATCAGGTCGCTGCAGACATGTACATACGACGTACGTACTGGTACGGAGTATTATCCCATGTTCTCTGTACATACAAGCCTACAAGGCATGTGAGTTCGGCCGCTTGGCACCGGGGCATCAAACCCTTGATCACCATGGTCCATCACTCCTGTCTTTGGCCTTTAGCCGGAAGTAGGAATTCCGGGAGGTGGAGAGCAGCCTGATGTATCATGCAAGTCTTCAACCAACAAGCGACTGCGTATGTACTTTTGTTGGCTCACGTTATCGTACAGGCAGGCATCGGGGACGGGGCCAGCCTCACCAAGATGTGAAGTAGGGATGCTTAATATAGAGAGAGCGCAGGGCAGTCACTCACAGGCGCGCCCATTGAAGATGCTTACGGGCAGAAATCACTACATGCCGTGCTGTGGGATTGGGGAGACGCCGGATGCAGGTTGTGCATGCGCCATGCAGCGATATCACTTGCTGCTTCGTGCATGGGAGAGTGCACTGAAGCAGGGCCTTTACCAAGTAAGCGACTACAAAACTGCCAAAGAACCTCTTCCACATGGCAACGATCACCGAGTCGAGGATGGGCTGTCGACTATCGACAGGCAACACGGGGACGACACAGCAAAAACCAGAAACGGAAGCCTTGTTTAGGAGGCGGCCCTGGCAGTCACCGGACGACAAGGTTACTTTACCCGTAACGCATCTAAGGATTCGGTTCGGTACTCGCTGGACAGATCTTAATACTCCGAATGCGCGCACCTTGGCGACGCCCTGATGAGAGTGTCCCGGCTCGGCCGCCTCGTCTCCTGCTACCCCTGGATGGAAAGGCAGAAACCTGAAGGGAACCGTGATTTGCGCCATCTTCGCCTCTCGTGCACAGTGTCACTGTTGCGGGCCAAGTGATTGCCGTTGTACCACTGGGGCAAAAGTGAATATCCACACGGACCTCACAGTACGAATGGCGTATAACCCAAGACCAGGCCTACAATCGCCTCCTGCCCTGTCACAGTCACCCACCCCGATGGAGGGCTACGGTCCCAGGTATAGGATAGGGCAGGGGCCTGTTGGCTCCAAGATCTCTCGAGATTGGAAGAGATCGACCATGGCGCTCGCGTGCGTCCGCTCCGTGTCTCGAGGGCGGCCTGATGTGACATTGCGTGGAAGCTGGGGCCGAGTTGGTGAAGAATTGTGCAGAGAGCTGGCCAATGCGACAGTCCATACGAAGCGTTGGGCCTCATCCCCAGAAGACATAGTGTAGAGCGACATTCCACTCTGTCCTTTGTCGTCTGTTTTGATAGAGAGCCAGCCCATCCTGTCTACTGCTGGCCATGTGCTGAAACCCGACCCAGCATGGGCGGCGCAGAGCAATCTGGGCTGGATCCTCGATGTCAATGTGGCGTTCCATGTCATTGCCATTATGTTTGTTGCGCTCGCTGCACGTGTACACGAGGTTGTTCGTGGCCAAGACATTTGGAAAGGATGACTTTCTGATGCTCATCGCCATTGTGCGTGGCCCCACCAATCTCTCCCAATGTGTCTCTGCTTTGCTAATTGTTCTTAGGCTTGCGCCCTGCCCTGGGAGGCGGCATGGTCACGTACATAATAGACGCACAGTATGGCCTCGGACGACACAGAGACACCATCCTCAAGGAGCACTACAAGATGTACCTGAGGATGACCTTTCTCCAAGCGCTCGTCTCGACAATCGGCAGCCTCCTCTTTCTGAAGCTGTCGATTGGATTCTCCTTGATCAGGCTGAGTCAACAGAAGGTGTATACCCGCGTCATCTGGGGTTTCATTGGTAAGGATGTCCATCTTTTACGATGGCGGTGGCTGACTGCGCTTTCTGGGTAGTTTCCGTCGTTCTTTACAGTCTGGTCTCGTGGATCGAGTGATTTCTCGTGTGCAAGCCGCTCGCAGGGTTCCGGGACAAGGACCTCAACCCAGTCTGCCTCCCGGTAAAGACGCACAAGGCTTTTGCCTTGCTGAATACATGTACGTCTGCGGCAGTGATTTGGCAATGGCTTGAGCTGACGTGACAACAGCTTGCAACATCTTCACCGACATTGCGTTCGCCACGCTTCCGGTACCGATCATCTGGGTTCTCCAAATTGGCGAAGAAGACGAGACTCTATCTCATCGGCGTGCTCAGCCTCGGCTACCTGCAAGTTTAGTATTAAATTGTCCTTGAAGGGGAACTAACGCGAGTACAGGGCTGTCATGGTCGGCATCGTCAAGACGGTCTGCCAGAACGTGTTCCGTGGACAATACGATCAATCATTGTGAGACTGCCCCTTGAGCACAGCCGGAATGAGACTGACAGAGTGTGATTAGCTACAACAGGATCCAATTCTGGGGGTTGTGAGTCCATGAAACGAATATTCCCGTTCCAAAACGCGTACTAACACACGGCAGCCTCCAGATCAACATTGGCATCATCGCCGCGTGCGCCCCGACCCTCCGACCGCTCGTGGCGGGCATCCTCCAGCTGTCGACCAGCAACACCGGCGCGCGCTACCCGAGCCAGAGCAGGTACGGCAACGGCTACGGGGGGCCGAAGAACACGGGTCTCCGGAGCCAGCGGAACAACAGGAGCAGCGGCTGGGTCAAGGCGGACAGTGGCCACGACGAGTACGAGATGGACGACGGACGCTTCGGGGGACACGGGGGCGAGTGTGGCGATCAGATCCGGCCGGACATTGGGGTCGCGCACGGAGGCAGTCGATCCGGCAGCGAGGAGATGATCATCCAGGGTGTCAAGGGCGAGGAGAAGAAGGGCATTGTGCGCAGGACGGTGGTGACGGTGGTTTGATGTGTCCTGGAAATGGCGTCTGGCAATTGAGGCTAGGCGTTGAAAACACGGATGCTGGTACCTAAGGGAAGGGAAGAGCTACGAGACCCAGACACGGCGACCAGTGAATATCGAAGCATGTCAATCGGATATACAGTCTACAGTCGCTTGTACGGGTGAGGTCGACCGCTCGAGACGTGTCCGACCCTGGCTGATATTGTCCTGCAGAGAACAGGTGCAGAGAACAAGTGCCGAAAACAGGATTATATCACGGATTCTCGAACGACTATTGCATAGAGATGCAGCTCCCGGCACGACTCGGATTATCTGTCTCCTCGACAGCGCTTGGCTTCCGGAATCCGGCCCCAGCCGCCGCATCGCGAAGCCGCCGCATCCGGAATGCAACGCTCACACCACATCATCGTCCAGAGTGACGTGACGCGCCGCAATCGCCAGATCAGACCAGGACAGCCATTTTTCATTCGAAAAAGAGGATGAAGAGATGCGAGCAAGACCAATAGCCTGGCTCGGCAGATTGAAGACGAAGTAGAGGTCCGTGGAGTCTTGGACTCTCGCCCCCATCGGCAACATGCATGTACGCACATGTAGTAGCTGAACCATCGCAACGTGGACAACGTTCGTTAGCTGCATCGGCGCATCGCCATCCCTCTGCCCAAGAATGCGGCGCGCAGGCCGGGCCAGCCGTCTGCGCGGTCTCCCATAAATACGTCCCGTCCCCACGGTCTGTCCTCGACTCCTTGTCCTCACCCACACCCAACTCGAACACAAAATGTCTGACCTCGAGTCGATCAAGGCCTTTGGCCCGGCGCGGTCCACCGTACAGGGCAGCCCCCTGAGCGCAGAGGAGATCAAGGACTACAACGACTACTTCAAGGCGAGCTGCTACCTCGCGCTCGGCATGATCTACCTCAAGGAGAACCCCCTTCTCCGGGAGCCCCTCAAGAAGGAGCACCTCAAGGCCCGTCTGCTGGGCCACTTTGGCTCCGCCCCCGGCCAGATCTTCACGTACATGCACTTCAACCGGCTGATCAAAAAGTACGACCTCGACGCCTACTTTGTGTCGGGCCCAGGCCACGGCGCGCCCGGTGTACTGTCGCAGTCGTACCTCGAGGGCGTGTACTCGGAGGTGTACACCAACAAGTCGCTGGACGGCGAGGGCCTGCAGAAGTTCTTCAAGTACTTCTCGTTCCCGGGGGGCACGGGCTCGCACGCGACGCCCGAGATGCCCGGGTCCCTCCACGAGGGCGGCGAGCTTGGCTACTCCATTTCGCATGCCTTTGGCAGCGTGTTTGACAACCCCAACCTCATCGCGCTGACCATGGTGGGCGACGGCGAGGCCGAGACAGGCCCGCTGGCGACCTCGTGGCACAGCAACAAGTTTTTGAATCCCATCACCGACGGCGCCGTCCTGCCCGTGCTGCACCTCAACGGCTACAAGATCAACAACCCGACCATCCTCGCCCGCATCCCCCACAAGGAGCTCGAGAACCTGTTCCTCGGCTACGGCTGGCAGCCATACTTTGTCGAGGGCGACGAGGTCGAGAGCATGCACCAGGCCATGGCCGCCACGCTCGAGCACTGCGTCCGCGAGATCCAGTCCTTCCAGCAGAAAGCCCGCGCGTCCGGCGAGGCTGCCCGTCCCCGCTGGCCCATGATCGTCCTGCGCTCGCCCAAGGGCTGGACGGGGCCCCGGATGGTCGACGACAACTACCTGGCGGGCTTCTGGCGGGCGCACCAGGTCCCCATTACGGATCCGCAGAAGAACCCGGAGCACCTCAAGCTGCTCGAGGCGTGGCTGCGCAGCTACGAGCCGGACAGGCTGTGGGACAGCGAGGGCCGACCAGACGGCCGCTTCCGCCGCATGTGCCCGGACGGCAACAGGCGGATGTCGGCAAACCCAGTGGCCAACGGGGGTCTCCTCAAGAAACCCCTTCGCATGCCGCAGTTCACCGACTACGCGCTCGCGGTGGAGCGGTCGGCGGGCGTCAAGGCGGCGAGCATGAGCAACATGGCGCGCTTCCTGCGGGACGTGATGGCGATGAACATGCACAACTTCCGCCTCTTTGGGCCCGACGAGACCGAGTCGAACAAGCTCGGGGCCGTGTACGAGGCCGGCAAGAAGGTCTGGATGGGCGAGTATTTCGAGGAGGACGCCAACGGGGGCAACCTGGCGCCGGCGGGCCGCGTGATGGAGATGCTGAGCGAGCACACGTGCGAGGGCTGGCTCGAGGGCTACGTGCTCAGCGGACGACACGGCCTGCTCAACAGCTACGAGCCCTTTATCCACGTCATCGACTCCATGGTGAACCAGCACTGCAAGTGGATCGAGAAGTGCCTCGAGGTCGAGTGGCGCGCCCAAGTGGCCTCGCTCAACATCCTCCTGACGGCCGTCGTCTGGCGCCAGGACCACAACGGCTTCACGCACCAGGACCCGGGCTTCCTCGACATTGTCGCCAACAAGAGCCCCAAGGTCGTCCGCATCTACCTGCCGCCCGACGGCAACTGTCTGCTGTCCGTCATGGACCACTGCCTGCGCAGCGCCAACTACGTCAACGTCGTCGTCGCCGACAAGCAGGAGCATCTGCAGTACCTCGACATGGACGCCGCCGTCCAGCACTGCACAAAGGGCATCGGTATCTGGCCGCAGTTCAGCACCGACGCGGGTCACGACCCGGACCTCGTCATGGCCAGCTGTGGCGACGTCTCGACGCACGAGTCCCTCGCCGCCGTCGACCTCTTGCTGCAGCACTTTCCCGAGCTCAAGATCCGCGTCGTCAACTGCGTCGACCTCTTCAAGCTCATCCACCCGAGCGACCACCCGCACGGGCTCAGTGACCGCGAGTGGATCGCCCTCTTTACCGACGACACCCCCGTCGTCTTCAACTTCCACTCGTACCCCTGGATGGTTCACCGCCTGACCTACAAGCGGCCCGGCGCTCGCCACATTCACGTCCGCGGCTACAAGGAAAAGGGCAACATTGACACACCGCTCGAGCTCGCGATTCGCAACCAGACGGATCGTTTTAGTCTTGCAATCGACGCCATTGATCGCATCCCCCACCTCAAGAACAGGGGGTCCGCCGCGCGGCAGACGCTTCTCAATGCCCAGATCGTCGCCAGGACAGAGGCTTTTGAGACAGGTATGGATCCGCCCCGGCTCACAGAGTGGGTGTGGCCCGAGGGTGGGCTGCTGAGCAAGATTGGCCAGGCGGCAGAGGGCAAGATGCCAGTGCGGGCCAAGTAACGGGTCTCGTAGACATATCATATACAGTTACTACTTGCGCGTCGCATCCCTCTTCATGTGCCAGATGGCAATATGCTCCCCCAAATGCGTCTCCTCCACCGTCTGGAACCCATGCCGCGCGTACAACCCCTTGCCCGCGCGTGAGGCGTTGACATAGCTCGGCAGACCCTCCGCGTCGACGCGCGCCAGTCCGTGGCGCATGAGCTGTTCTCCCACGCCTAGACCCTGCGCGTCGCGCCGGACGACAATGATGCTGAGGTGGAAGTAGGGTGGTTGCATGTGGCGAAGCGCGGCGTCCACGTTGGCCTGGAAGAAGCGTCTGGCGAGCTCCGGATCGCCGCTGGGGGGGAAGCGCTCTGCGCGCACGACGTGGCGGGTCGTGGTGTCGCGTCGCTTCCAGCTCATCCAGCCGAGCACTTCCCTGGTTACGCCATCGGGAGAGACGCGCTCGAGGAGGGTGGTATGGACGAGGTCGGCGGCGATGCTGGCGCGATTTGTCTGGTGCGAGAGGGGGTCAGAGTCAGGGAAGCAGGTGGCGTTGAAGACGGAGGTGGAGAATGCGGAGGCGAAGACGGCGAGGAGGGCGGGGATGTCTGCTTCTGTGGCAGGGCGGATGGAGGACATGGTGTTTGGATATCGAGGTTGAAGATGGAGTGAAGAGGAGGAGGGGAGAGGGAGATGATGGGAGGTGAGTCATTCGCCGTGCTCAGCAGGCTTCCTTCACGTAATCGTGTAAACAGGGTAAACTCGATCATTCATCTATATTGCGATTTCACCCTTTATTACAAACCGCCTGCCTATCCAGCCTACACCTTTTTCAACTTCATCCCCGCCAGCGTATATCGCGCCCCCAGGATGAGCAAGGCCCCAGCCAGCAGCGCGCAGCCGCAGAACAGCTGCAGACCGAGATACTGTCCCTTTTGCGCCAAAACAATGGCGCCGCCAACGGGACTCCCAATCAGCCCGCCAAAGCTCTGCACGGCCAGCGCGGCGCCCACGCGCGTGCCAATGACCCTGATATCCGAGATCTGGGCGACCAGCGAGGGGCCCAGCGACACGAACCCGCCCGAGGTGAAGCCAAAGAGGACGACAAACGCAATGAGACCGGCCGTGGTATCGGCGGGGATCCAGACGGCGAAGCAGAGGACCGCGCTGACAAGGCTGATGATCAGCGTCATGTTGAAGCGCCCGTACATGTCGGCCACCAGACCGGGCAGGATACGCCCAAAGATGCTGGCCGCGTTGAGCATCGACAGGAGATAGGGGATGATGCGCTCTGGGGTGCCCGCCGCCTCGGCCTGCAGCAGCACGTAGGTGAAGGGCAAGAAGAGGCCGAGGTTTAGCGCGAATAAGCCCGCGACGAGCAGGACCATGGTCGGCTGTCGAAAACCCTCGAGATACTCGGCGAGGACGAACGGCTTGGGACGCGGCGGCAGACGCGACTTGACCGTCACGCAGACGACGAGCAGGAGGGTGAGAAAGATAAACGCCATGGTCCGCATCATCCACGGGAAACCAATCTCGTCAATGAGCCGTCGCATCATGATGGGCAGGGCGACACCACCGACTGACGAGCCTGACACGACGATGCCCAAGGCCAGGGCGCGCCTCTTGAAGAACCACGTCGTCGTGCTCGATAGACAAGCGTTGAAGACGGCGCTAGAGCCCATGCTGCCGACAATGCTCTGCGCCAGGAAGAACTGGTAGTATTCGCTCGACAGGGAGACCATCATGAGGCCGAAGACGTAGGTGAGCGTGCCGCCCCAGAGAAGATACCGGGGTCCATGCGAGTCGTAGAGCCGGCCAAAGACGGCGCCGCAAAACGTCATGATGAAGACCTGCGTGGACATGATCCACGACACGGCCGAGGGTGAATATTGCGCGAGTGGACCATGCACGTAGTACTGCTGGAAGACGCCGACGCAGTTGATCAGGCCAAAGGTGCAGAACAGGGCGAACCAGCAGCCCAGCACGACGAGCCAGGCCTCGCGCCCGCCGTCAGGGAAGTCGGACGCTGCGGTGCCGGGGGCGGATGGTGGTGTGATGGGGGAGGCATCTCTGTCGTCCTGGGTGAGGGATGCGCGCTCGAGGTCGGCGTCCACGACGGTGTGGGGCTCTATGGCATCGGCTGTGGGCTTGACGCTGGGGATCTGGTCGGGTTTCTCCATTGTGGTCGTCGAGGACACGGAGATCGTTGGCGGCATTGTGGACTTCCTCAAGGTTGGGAGAGAAGCTATTTGACGAGAGGGGAGTGTGTGTATTGTATTGTGTAGCACCACACTGTTGGCAGCGCAGACAGACTCTTATATCTACCTGTCAACACGTCGAAAAACGAATAGAGCGAGCACCGACTGACTCATCTCGGGAATAGCCAGCATGATGACCGGAACTGCGGGTGGGAATCGGGATGGCCAAATGGCCGGCCCACGCTCAATAAAGCGAGAGCCGGCGCCCTGCAGCCGCATCGACGGGACCCGCCCAGCCCAGCTCCAGGCCGGCAGCCAGTATGAATCCATGATCTGCGTCCTTCTGCAGGGTTCAGTCACAGTGTTGTCACGGAATGAACACGTTTAACAGAGGACTCGTTTCGTGGGCATTTCATTTCTTCTTCTGTCTGACTGGCTGGCCGGAAGAGGCCCTCATGACCATCTTCTTGTACTGGCTTATTCTATTGAAAAGCATATCGAGAGCCTTCAGAATCTTGAATACATGAGATCCAACAAAGACCTGATGCGGAATAGAAAAGGCCGAGATGCGTCTGCTGACGGTCATTTCAATTCACGGTCTCTGTCCGGGACTCCGGCACCAGGAACGGAACCCTTGTTAGTGACCCGCTATTCTCGGCACTTTAGTGTCGGAAATCAGAGCTCGGAGCACCGCCCGGCCTTTTGCTAACTGTTAACTAACTAACTTAAGTTAAGTTAACGTTAACTAAGTTAACGTAATCCACATGCGAGCGGCGCACCCAAGCGAGCGGCGCACCTTCCCCGTCATCTACATACAAAAAGGTCGATCAAGAACAACACAATCAATTAAGTTACTAATTAAATAAAAGTATCGATAGAGTGAGACTTTAAATATCTTCCGGACAGCTTCGTACGTTATAACCTGTTCTAGCGCATTTACTACAGCGTGCAGGCTTCGGACTGCCTGGTGGCTGAGGGCGCCTCTTTATACGCTTTTCTTCCTAAATCTATTCATTAACCTTCTTCTAATCAATAAGGTCTTTCCCATCTTGCATAGTAAGGGTGCCTCTATACTAAAGATAGCTTCTTTTAATCCCTCGACGCTTGCTTAATACCTCATTTGCTATACGCAGCGATATATTCTCCGCTTGCAAGAGGGCTACTTGATACATTACTACTATAGCACCCTTCGTTAGTTAATCCAAGGCATCAAGCATAGGCGTTGGAGAGCTGTTCTAATAGATAGAGATCCGATTTTTAATATCCTCTGACTATACGCTAGCCTCGTACGCATTCTGCGGCGTCTTTAAGACCTAAGGGTGCCTATTTTCAATAAGGTCTGCAGGAGGACTTAGCGTACGAAGCTTCATATTAAGCTTCGAGAGGACCCTTTCTAGGTTATACGGTATAAGGCCAGTGCTAGCAAAGCCTCCTTATATATTCTTCTCCGTAAAAGTAAGGAAGAAAGCTATACGGAAGGCGCGAAGGAAGTTAACCTTTGAGATATACGTGATATATGCGCGCATTAGATCTTCCACTTATCGCCCGTACGCTTATTTAAGAGGCCCAAAGCAACTAATATCGAGGGGTTAAAGAATATAGGAAGAATAAGCCGGTATACAGACCGTGATGATCTTCTTTTCCTGACAGAAGAGCTTAAAGTCGGTTGAATAGTGACTTTCGTGGCTATTAAGAATAAGCATTCGATACACGCCTTTCGTACGAGGGCTTGTATAGCGATTAAAGTACTTAATCCATTCGAGGCTAATCTCATTAGTTATCCAGCCGTTATCGGTTATAGCGATAACCTAATTAGCCGGAAGGTCGGTCCCCTCGTACTAAGCTAAGAGATAGTACTTAGCCGCGAGGATAATAAAAAAAGGAATAGCCTAGCCGCACGTATTAACGCCTTGAATAATAGTTGCCCATTCCCTATTCCCAGGCTAGGCTAGTTTAGCCTTTATTCGGCCTTCTGAGGTCGTAATAACTATACCCGCGAAGATAATACCTATTATAAAGCCCGTCTCGTCGAAGTTATAGATATCGTTATTCAGGATTGTGACGTTCGGGTCTAGACTAGCTACCGGGTAGATAGAATAGAAGTCGGGTTATGAACTGAGTACACTAGGATGTCGTTGACTTGAGCGGTCGGGTCATAGTCTATGTGCGAGATAGTAGATCTTGCGTAGACAATTGTATTGATAGCTGAGGAGAGCTTGTAGAGACTGACTATGGTGAAGCTAGGCTTCCTATATACTGGTTTGTGAGAGTGAGGGCTCACGGGAGCGTCGCGATCCAGTGAGCCATGCGTTGTTGTTGGAGCGCAGGCTCACGATGAGGTCGTGAGCCATAGCACGCATGGTGAGCATGGATGGCGTGATAGGAGGAAAAAGTGGGGGGCACGTGAGAGGCGCATGCGGTCGCATGTCGGGTCGTAACAAGGATCCCATACTTCGCCTGTATATTCCGTATAAGCATAAACCAGCCCTCAATAAGTCTCGGATCTTCGTATTTAGCCCGCTAGTAGTCATATCTACGAACCTAGCGCGTGCGAAGTTCTTAGTAGCGTTTAACGAAGTTTAAAGCCCAATACTTACTAACGGGTGGCGCGTCGCGTACGCGTAGTAGTTAGTTAGCTATATCTTCAACACCAGACAGTCGGGGAGGAAAAGATCGCGAAGATAGATCGAGTATATACTTAATAATCGCTCTCTCTTCTGAATCCGTTAGATTCATTGAATTCGGCCTGGTTTCGGCTCTAGCCTGAAAACCCTTTAGTCGGCGACGTATAGTCGTTAGAGGTATATTATAGACCTTCGCAATATGTCGGATACTTAATAACGCGTCTCCTCCGAGAGCTGCGAGGGCAAGGGTCACCCTAGATTCTTTTGGAAGTTTATCTATCATTAAATGCGGTGATAATTAGTGAGGAATGTAGTCGTGTGCAGATGACGGGGAAGGTGCGCCGCTCGCTTGGGTGCGCCGCTCGCATGTGGATTACGTTATTAGATTTGCATATCGGCTACCCTACAGAAGTCAGTGCCCTACTCTTCATCAGTAAACAATGTGTTGCATGTCGAGTACGCTTATCAAAACTCACCAAGTAAATGAGCAGATCATCGATGGACCTGACGATGAACTGCGGGAATGTTTTGTCCCGGTCATGTCATGTTCAAGGGACATGACAATCTTGGCAAAACGGCAACGTCGTGTTAACAATCTCGCAGTGTCCAAGTTTACAAAACAAAGTTCTACGAATCTTTCAGAGTAGATATAGACCCAAGACTTGCTTTCTCAAAGGTCAATAATACTCAGAATAAGATCATATGCTTCGTCCTTAACTGTGTCTGTAAGTATGGAATCTGAGTACCCGGATAGAAAACCTGCGCAGATCACGAAAAGAACCAGAAGCAATTGCGGATGGATCGCTGCGAATGCAGAGTAGGAATGAAGATCACACGAGGCCCTATGTTTAGGGCTACCCCACTGAGAAGCCCTGCCAAGTAATAATCTGGACAATGGTCGTTGGCAGTGTCCATTCCTGAGTCTTGACCACCAACCAAACAACCAAGTATGCTCAGCATCATACTAATCATTACCCCGACGCCTCTTTGCAACCCTTGTGTTGTATACTTTATGCCCAGCTTTTGTCTCACGGAGGGGTCGAGTGGTCTCGCTGGGACAGAAGACACGATTCGTTTGGTCTAAGACGCTTTTTGGCGCGAGTCGGTATGACAATATCAGGCTACAAGAGATACTTTCGGCCATCTCCCGGCAGTTGCTGCGGTTACGTAGGTATTGCATGGTAGAGAACAATATCTGTTAGAACACAAAGGCCCTCAAATTAAGCTTAAATCGACCCGACAGCCAACCCCTGCTCACACAATCTTCTCATTGGGTGAGTGCGTATAGGTCGCCTCGACACCCATTCCATGTTGGTACTTTCTACAGGTCCGCGTCCATGTCTATGTCTAAGTCTATAAAAAGGTCTTTATTAGGGGTCAGCCCCATCTTTCGCCTTGCCCTCCCACACGAGCCACCCAAAGGCGATCACCAGCTTGACCCCAGCTGCAATCCACAGTACACCACGCACGCCCACGACCGTCCTCTGCAACCATCCACTAGCAATGCCCCCAATCATGAACAGCACCACAGACAGCAAGCGCCTATTGCGCTTCGTATTCGAGCTCTGCAACACATTGGGGTCGGACACGAGATCGCAGTACAGCGACGTCAGCACCACCGAGGGGATCTCGCCCAAGCCCAGCGCGCGACTCAGCACAATCTGCCCGCTCGACTGGAACGCAAGCACCGCGACAGTCAGGTAAACCGCCCACTGGTTGTCCCGGGCTTGCTTCTCCTCCAGGTCCACGGGCGCAAAGGGGTCCACGTTGGCGATGCCGAACGCGGGCGCCACGTTGGTCTGCGCGAGGCTGGCGCACACGACGAGCAGCAGCGTCTGCAGGAAGAAGGACGCGAACAGGGTCGAGCGACGGAGAGGCCCCAGCAGGCGGGACATGCTGGCGAAAAAGCTGCAGCCCGTAAGGAACGAGGCGACGGAGACCAGCGCGCGAAGCCATCGTTTTGCGTCACCGGCTGGGAGGCTGGCTGCGCCTAGAGCGATGAAGACGGTGTTGCCTGGGGGTGTCAGTGGAATTCCACTTGCATGGACATGGGACGCACCCGTCTGCATCGAGACAAAAACGGCGGCGGCATTGAAGGATGCAGCGTCGACAAGTCCCGAGAGGAAGCTGCACGTGAGCATGGGGAGATCCGCGAGGTTGGGGTTGATCTCGCGCGAGGCATGCTGCATGCCGCGACCCGGGCTGTCCTTGACCATGTTCAAGTGAGCGCGTAGGTACTCCCTTCAAAGAAACGAGTGTCTACAGGACAAATCCTAAATTGAGATTGACGTCCATGACTGAACACTGTCGAGCAGAGAATACCGGAGCAACACCATTACGACGCCGAATTGCGCAATCTCGCTTGGCAAATTTCAAAGTGGACGCTCACGGCCGAGTCTCACGGCTAAGATCCGAAGATAGTGACCTACCCTATACTGGAGGGTGGCTGCCTACATCTACTACTAATGCACGTACAGGGTCGCCACACCACAACTGCGGATCGGCTACATGAATGTCGACAGACCTGTGCCTCACGTAACTCCAATTTGGGTGCTGACTGTGCTTCACTTGGCTTCTCGGCAGTCAGCACCTCTCGCGGTGGCATTAAACACACTCTACAATGCAGAGCGTTCGACATGGCGACGCAATTTCTTCTCGTCGACCAAGGAGCCCAACATGACCGCGACGCCAAGCGGCAGATCCGCCAGCATGTGATGAAAGGCAAGAATGCGGGACGAAAGACCAAGCGACCATCACGCCATGGGAAAGAGCAAAAGCATTGGTATCCCGGTGCCGCAGACGAGAGCTTCAGCATAGGTCTCTAGCTGGCCGGCCTGCCCGTGGAGGTCTCGCCTCAGTCTCTGCGTGTGATCCATGTATGTGAGCCGGTCTCTTTTGCGCGCGCCTTGCGAAACGATTGTTAATACCGCGCGGTAGTCTTCCACTTCACCACCGAGCGCATGTATCCCAGGCAGCTTGGCCTCTCCCTCGACGACAGCAAGCGCATGTGGCTGAAGATGTTCTTTGCCGATACTGAAAGTCTGTGCCCCGGGGACCCAATTCTGCACTGATCATGGCATGCTGACAAAACGCAGCGCTCGAGTGCAATCTGGCTATGATGCAGGCCGCCAATGAGACATACCTCGGACGCGGCGAAACCTCTCCCAGAGCCCTGACAAGCCTGGCAAGCCTGACCGAGACGTTTGCGCGCGTCCAGCAGCGCATCCTCGGCCCGGACGCGCTGGCCGACTCGACCTTGACCATTTTCATCTCCCTTGTCAACTAGGAGCATTTGCGGGGGCGATCTATCGGGCGCTATGATCCACATTGCAGGCCTGAGGAGGATGGTCGAGCTGCGCGGCGGACTCGACCAGCTCCAGCAAAATCCGCCGCTGCTCATGAAGATCTGCAAGATGGACCTGGTCTATGCGCTCCCGTACGGCGGACAGACGGCTTTTTCCCGAGATAACCTAGCCGAGGTCCGGCAGACACTGCGTAGTCAGGGCTGTGTGATGGACGACTTTGGCGTCGCCACTCTGAGCGACGTGTCACACGGGTTTGCTGCTCTTTGCGATGAGTATTTTTCTGCGGCACGACAACAGGAGCGTGCTCGACTGCGACTTGGTCACACAGCGTCTGAAAGACACGCTCGCTCGGACGATCCATGATGAGGCGTGCGAATCGCGATTCTGGCTGATGATGATGGGGGCTATCTGGACTTGGCGCGACGATCAAGTCGCCGCGTGGCTGCGGCCCGTGCTCTCCTAGACAGCGTCCCATTTGCGCCTCACCACGTGGACCGAGGCGCGCGCCAGCCTCCAGCGATTCCCACGGATGGACAAGCTGCACGATCAACCCGGCAGCAAAGTGTGGGATCAGCTGCGAGGGAATGTGTAATGAGGACATATCTACATGCTATCTATCTACTGCATCACCAAGAGAACGTCTGTCCCACCAGCTTCTCGGGCAGCGACCACAGGATATCAGCATTCTGGCTCGACACCGCCGGCGGTCGGGCCTTGTCGCTGATTTGGCAGTCCTCGAGAAACACTCCATAGTTCTCCTGGCCAGGCTTGCTCTCGACCTTTAGTTTCGGATCCAGCGCGGCTACCAGGCTGGTGGACGCGCCCATGGAAAGCGTCCTCTTCTTCGTCTTGCCTGACGCGAAGGCGGCCTCCATCGCCCTCTTCTCAGACGCTGGAAAGATGCACGGCAGGTCGGTGTCAATGATGCCCGGATTCCCGGACGTCGACAGGATGCCGTACTTTTCGTACAGCCTGTCGGTGGCACCGACGCTGAAGAGCACGTTTGCGACCATGCTGCGGCTGTAGCCGTCCAGCGGCAGTTTGGCGTGGTCCATGATGTTCTCGTACCCCCAGAAGCGAAACATGGCCTCGTCCGGCTTCTCCGCCTCGGGAAGATCGCCATTCTTGACCTCGAAGTTAATATCGCTGAAGCGAGGACCGGAACTCGTCGGCGACCGTGAGCTGACGTTGACGATGCGCACGTCGCCCCTGGGGCTGGACTGGGCCGCTTAGATCAGCTTGGGCATGAGGAGATTAATCAGGAGCCAGTGGCCAATGTGGTTGGTGGCAAAGTGCAACTCGATGCACTCATCGGAGAGGGTGCGCTCGGGGACGCACATGATGCCGGCGCTGTTGACGACAATTTGGACGGCGGGGACGTCGTCCCAGGCGAGGAGCGCCTTGGCGGCCGAGGCCGACCTGGAGAGAGCGGTAGTCGTCGTGGGGGTACTGTGCCTGGAGGGCGTCGATGGCAGCTCGCACCTTGCTCGGATTGCGGCCGCACAGGATCAGCTGGGCTGGCGAGCCAGAGGCAAAGGCCTGCGCTGTCGAGAAGCCAATGCCCTCGAGGTTGGCGCCCGTGACGAGGACGGTCTTGCCGTGGATGCGGTCGGCAAAGTCCCGTGCCACGGTCAGGCCCTCGGTGTCTTATGTTGTACTCGGGGTGGGTGGTGGCGGCCATTGTACTTTTTGACTGTGAAGAAGAGTTGGTGATTGCCCAATATCCAGGCGTGAGGGAACCGTCCTACTTATACAATTCGAGGGCACTGTGTCTTTCATCGTGCTCGCCGCTCGTTTCCTCGTGGCAGAACGCAACCAATGAGAGATTTATTACCACGTTTGGAAACATAATCTGGCAGCTCGACGTGTGTTGGGCTATGATGTTGTAGACTAGAAGCTCGGACATAGGGAGTTAACGAGGCTGAACGGAGCGCTAGATCAAGCCGACCAATGGGAGACTCATTTCTTATACGGTACGAGGTCGCCCGGGAAGAATGGAGTCAAATAAATGGACCAACTTAGCCCTATTAAGCAAAGTCGGTATTCTGCAAGTCCGCGCTGGACGTGCGCCGATGGGAATTCCTACGCCCCATCTCCATATTCGAGACAGCCTGTAGCGGTCCCTTTTCAGCAGACGTTATGGGCGCTTGCAGCTCATGCGTCTCTGTGGCTTCCCATCGTCTCGTGATGGTCTCGTGTTTCAAGATCCGCCCCAGCTCAGGCTGGCTCCGGTGTGCCCAGTCGAATTCGGGGAGCGCCGCGTACACAAATCTCTTCCGGCCCGAATAGCTCGTATACTCTGTGATGGCACAGAAGCCCACGAACCACAGGGAGGCGAATGTAATGATGCTTAGGGATACTGTCGGCACGACATACCACGCGGCTGGCTTCGCTGCGGCGGCGGCGGGCGAGCGAGGCTTGACCCAAGGCATGATGATGAGGGACAAATTCCCCACGAGGTAGAGAAAAGCGCATACAATGCTTAACCTTGGATTGACTGTCCCGCTGGTCATGTCAGCCCAGGTCTTTGTGGCCGATGGCTGGCCAGGACCCTCTGGACTGCCCAGGTTTGTTTGTGGCGGACCCCTGAAGCGCAAGAGGAGAATGCCGAGGGCAAGAAAGACGCCGCAGAACGCAGCGAGAACATAGCACAACAGCCTGCTTAGCAAGACATAGGCATTGCTCGGCGTCATGCCAAAGGTTGCCAAGATCAGGATGACGCAGGTCACGAGGTGCAGACACAGAGCCCCCACGGGTGTTTTCTCTTGGTGATTCGCCGGTTCGAGGAACCCAAACCTCCGATTCCTCCCCTGTTTATCGCGCTTGTTGCCCTCGAGCCAGAGCAGAAGTCGACCGAGGCTCAAGTCCTTGTTTTTGGCAAAGAAGCTGGCGAATGGGATGAAGCACTTCTTGGCAATCTCCTGCTTCATGCGTGCGGCGGTGAACGTCCAGACGACAATGTTGCCAAAAGACGAGATGGCAAGGAGGATACTGACGGTTCTCTTGGCCGCAATGCTGTCGTCGAAGATTCTCGCAAAGAAGGCTTGGGCTACGTTGTTATTCATCTGCGCCCGTGGGGGCACCACGATCATCTGTGATGGTCAGTTTGCTGTGAGAAGCGATGAGTGGTGGAGGTACGCACGTAGCAGACATTAACAGCCAAGTAGAGGGTCGACACGATGCCCAAGCCCCACCATATGGATCTGGGAAGGTTCTTGCGTGGATTCTTGATCTCGCCAAGGACATATGTGGGCTGGTAGAAGCCAAAGTATGCGAAGACTGTGTCTCGTCAGCTCTGAAATGAGTCAAACGTGAACTTGGGCTCAGGCTAGCGTACCAACCGTGTAGAATGCTTGTGTATAGCCGCTTTGATCCGTGCTGACCTGCGCGTCGACGTCGACGTAGGTGTCGAAATCGTTCCGAAACGCCCATATCCCTGAGGAACCACCAGCTTTGATCCACGTGGAAAGGATAATCGCGAGCAGAAAGCAGACTTTGACAAAGGCGAGAAAGTTGTTCAGCAGGATCCCACCCCGCCGGGAAAAGGCGTGTATGAAGCAGGTCAAGGTGGCAATGACAATGGCGATTCCATAAATAGCCCCCTTGTTCAATTCCAGCTCCGTCTTGCGCGGTTGGCCGGCCTGCATGATGCGCAGGGCACAGTCGAGGCAGTTGCTCGCCATGTTGCCCACGCATAAGAAGCTGATGCCAAACATGACACCGCTCAGCAGGACAGTGCCTTGGCCGTAACTCGGGCTGGGGAAGACATATGACAAGTAGTGCAGCTCGCCTCCGGAACGCGGGACGGACTGCTCCACGCCGTCAATCACGTAGCGTGGGACGTTGAGACCGTACTCGATGAAGACGTGGGCTCCCGAGATGCTATGGATGCATCCGAGAACCCACATGAGCATGGCCAGGCCGGGACTCTTTACGCCCTTCATCACCTCTTGTGGTCCGCTGAAGATGCCTGTGCCTACGTTCAGTCAGCGGGAGTAAAGTGGCAGAGAGACCTGGGGACCAACCGATCGTTCGGTTCACGACGAGACAGAGAACATCCATGAAACTTAGACGGAAGGGCTCCTTGGGAGTCCTGGTGACAAAGTCGTTCTTGTTGACCGGCGCGCCTGTGACTCGTCGAATAAGATCATTGTCGTCGTCGTCGTCCTGCGCACCCAGGAACAAGGGCGGCTGCTGAGTGTGGGCAACATCTTCCCTAGGCAGCCACACAGGCAGCGGGTCAGCCATGCTATGTCTGTCTCACTTGTAGTCACAGAATAAGGGGAATGAGCGGGAATGAGATGCTCGATCGTCCGGCGGGACGGCGTACGGCGTGCAAGTAGCGGAAGCGATATACAGCCTGTCTCACAACCTAAGACAAACATGGACATGTGCGCGCATCGAGTATTATATGGGACAGACGGGAGCTAAGCAGATAGGCAATATCACATACTTCAAAATGATTGAAGACGGACAGCCTTGAGCCTCGGCGAAGCAGCTGTATACTAGCTCCCTGTGGTAGCAAAGGTGGCTGCGCAAGCGACCATTCACTCAACTCGCGATTCCGGTGCCATGAGGGTGGTGGTACAAGCTGCCATGCACCATCAAAGCTCCTAGAGCTAAAAACGACATGACCAGTGGACTTGAGAAGTTGTACGTGTGGGCGACTTGGGCGGCTGCGGCCGCCGCTGGGCCGCATTCTGCCTCGCAGACGCCATATCACGTCCGCTGATTCCATCCCGCCCGAATGGAGCGGGGGGCCAGGCAAGCAAGCAGAGGGCGTGAACGTGTTGCTGGCCGAAAGAGAGATGGCCACGCGATGCGAGAGAACAGATAAGAGACCCCCATGAGTTCATGTTGCCTGGCGACCATCATCGAAAGTGAGGCGCAGTCCAATAGCCCGGGCTGTCTGGTCACGCCTTCCCTCCATTTGCACTTTCTTATCTTCACCAGCCGCTGCTGGTCTTACCACGATGACAGGCATCTCCCGCACCTGCACAAAAGATGGAGGATCGCCCAGGAGTTTCCAGGGCGCGCCTGCCTGCGTGTCTACGTGCCTGCACTGCCCGCATGAGCTGGTGGTGGACGGGCTCGACTTGCTGCATGAGTAGCACAGCTCACGCCCACCCACCCGCGACTTGCTCTTCCAAGACTCTGAGGTTTCTTTGCCTCCCGTCTCTGTTCGTCCTCTTGGGCTTCGACAGTCTCCCACGAGCCAGATGCGACTGCGCCTATTCCCACTCGATCGACGTCCATCATGGCCGGACCGATCCAGCTCGGAGACGTGGTGAAGCTGGCCGAGTTTGCATGGACCGTTTACGACTACGGTTGGAGTCCCGAGCACAATGCCGGCGAGAATTACAGCGCATTCGGGGCGGATGTCTATACCCTTCACGCGAGCCTCCGACAACTTGATGAAGCGATCATGAGAGCACTGCAGTCACCAGTGGCACACGGCGCGACCGGGAACGGTACGACGATCGGCGACAGAAGATCTCTCAACGAAATCATTGGGGACTACAGCGACACGCTGCGCGCTTGCATGGAGTTCCTCGTCGAGAACTCTCGCTATGCCCAGACAACGGGACCGCTGACCAACATCCACTGGAACCTCAACGCCGTGCCGCGTGTCAACCACCTGCGCAGTCGCATCCAAATGCACAACATGCGGATTGAACATGTCCTAAGGCCTTTTCAGATGTATAACCACCTTAATCGACACGGACGCCGAATGTTGGCTGATTTGTCGGCAGTGATCTCATCACCAACCTGCACAGGCATCTGGATCAGAGGTTGACAAGCATCGACTCGAATATTCTATCAATCGACAGACATCTCCAAAGCCTCATTGAGCAGAAATTTCCCGAAGTTGCCTCCGACATACGACGACGCGCCGAGAAAGAAACAAACCCGATTATCATACCAAGTCGGCTCGCACGTACGCTTGACACCATGCTTCAACATCATCAGATGGGGAGACCGCCGACTCTCTCCGAACTTGTGGACTGCTTTCTCAAGCATTTCAAGAAAACGCTTGCTCATCTTTCACCCACGTCTTCGGTCCGGCTCGTCAAGTGCCAGTACTTGATTAACCTCATGAAGGAGTTGGACGAAATGAAGAGTGCGTCGCGGCTGTCTCATTGGCCTGGCTATATCAGGGCGCTCGAGGCGGTAAGATCTCCCGCGACTGTTTTGGATCATTCCGGTTGACAATGAATGGCAGGACCTATCGCACGAATGTCTACAGTTCAAGGACGAGCTGCAATCTCCTAGTGTGTTCGACCTGGATGATGACGCTTTTGTCATATGGCCGACGGACAGTGTTCTCGGACCTGCTCCGCCTCCAGTAGCCACGACAGACTATGAGCTTCTGATCAAAATGTGAGTGCTCATGTGTGACAATTTCGCTGTGGCAATCCAACCCCTAATAATGTCATTCGCAGATCAGTTGTGGCCGACGCAAAGGT
This sequence comes from Emericellopsis cladophorae, assembly GCF_022114955.1. Taxonomy (NCBI): domain Eukaryota; kingdom Fungi; phylum Ascomycota; class Sordariomycetes; order Hypocreales; family Bionectriaceae; genus Emericellopsis; species Emericellopsis cladophorae. The sequence goes on along the minus strand of NW_026250964.1, from coordinate 113,266 downwards.
GGGAGGTTGCAGTACTCTCGCCCTGCACAAGCATTTGAAACTCGGGCATAGATTTCGCATCATCGAGGAATGTAGCCCTTCTGTACATTCGAGCAACGCGAACATTCCTCGTCTCGTCGACCTTGATATTCGCACCGCTGTTCTCATTCCCATCTATGCCGACCCTGTCCCCAACGGTGCCCATCGCCCACCACTAGCCCTCGTGCTCGAGAACGGCTACGGGTCTTACCGGTATACATTTCTCGACTTGGGGAGCCTCCTTTTGTTTCAACAGTATCTCACAGGATACGAGGTTGCCAGCACCTGTATGGAGTAAGTCGCGCCACACATTCCGGGGTGACGCCAGCTAATGCGGTACAGATCAAGGGCCCGAGCGGCGTTCGTAAGGGGAGGGAACAAGAAAACCATTGAAAATGTCACAGTGCAGATCTGGATACCATTCAACAGCCAGCGGCAGCCACAACCAGAGCCGCAGGGCTTCAGACGTAGGACTAGCTCTACCTCCACAGGGTGGGCACCATCTATCTCTTCCGTCAGCAGTGGAGGTAGCTCTGGCTCGGACGACACCGTGGCGGTCCGGCTGGACAACAAAGCTGCCAACACAGGCTTAGGCTATGGCATTATGCGCCGGCTTCCCAGTCCACCGCTCCTTGTCCTGTTCACTCGGTCCGATGATGCCAAGAGCCGATCCATTGTGACCATTATACTCCACGACGATACCGACGTGAATCCAGACAGATGCCAGTGCCGAGAGAATCCTGACTGCCGGATCAGCAGCCTGGAGCAAAGGAGGGGTTTGTTGAAACTTGGTGTACTCGACGCACACAAGCTTGGAAGCGGGTCCGCATGGAGCGTACTGTCACTGCCACGCGCAATGCCCCGGTGGGAGGACCTGCTCCGCATCAGTATCATCTTCCCCGACTTGGGAGCCCGGCACAGAATGATGGGCTGTCTGTGCAATTGTAGCCTCCGCACGGAGGTGGACGTCAACGAATGTATCGGCAGGAAACACCAGGGGCTGCTGGGGATCGTCAAGGTCCTGTACAGGAGATCCATGGTGGAGTACCGACGTCACGGCGATTGTCAAGAGCATCTGCGCAGATGATAGTGTCATGTTTCGTCGTCGTTGCTCACGCCAATTGGGTCTTTGAGCCGGTCCTGGCTCCGTAGGGGTGCCCATGACTCTCGATCAATGGTTTTTGGCGGCTCATCGTCAACAACTTTGTCAGCTCGGATTTCCTCCGGCTTCAAGCTGGCTGAGACCAGGTTTCCAAAAAGGATGAAGCTTACCCTTTGCACCCCAGGGTTCAGTCTCGCAGAACTGCGTCCAGCCTTGCGTGGCTTCAAGGAATTGGCTCGCCATCACCCTGCAGGCGTATCCTCTGTGTTCCGCGTCACGGTCACACCCAAAGCGCTACAGTAGATAAGGAGCCAAACCGCAAGGATAAGCTTTTCTGTTCTTTGCTGCCTCTTCTCCGCACCCGCGGCTGATCAGCTTATCTTGGAGAGAAACATCTTCAGGAGTGTCCGTGTAAGACATGGAGAGAAGACGTAAGAGGAGCCCTTCTCCAGCTCGTCCAAGGATTTTGAGTCAACGTCATGGAGCTCTTGTGCCAGCTTCTGGTCAGCTTCAGCGTGGGCAACCAAACGGCTCATGATTCGTTTCGTTCGCCACGACGAGAGGACCCTGTAGCGACACTCGGTTCGGAATGAGATGCGCGAGGAAATGGTGGGTTGGAGAGGCTCTGGTGTGCGTGGTGGCTCTGCTGCACCGCATTCCCGTCGTCTTGGAGGATCATTGTCTGTTTCTTAGGGCAAGGAAGACAACGACTGTGTGCTGCTAACTGGTGAGTGGGCAAAAGAGCCCATCGACACGGTTCGAGCCTTACTCTTCGACTGCCGCCGGTGTTGACCCGGTGTTGACCTGTCTGGGTTGTTGACTCGGAGACGCCGGGCGTGCTCGCACAATCCGTTGTCGCCTTCCAAGTTGTTGGGGGGAGGTTGGGGGGTGGGATAATAGTGCTCTTGGGCATGGATTGCTGAATGCAAGGCTGACTGGGTACTGTACACTCATTCGCAAAGTCAGGTCTTCGAGTTGCCGTCCGAAACCCAAGAGACTTGAGAAAACTGACAGAAGGATGCCCTGGGTGGACCTTGCGAGCCCTCCATATGCATCACACTGGACACAGCCCAGAAGCAAGGTCCCAAGAACGATGCAGCCATGGGCCGCTCCTTGAACCTTGGCCCTGGCCAAGGCTGCATTTTGGGGAGCAGATCAGACGCTCAGCGCTCGTGGGAACAGGGAATATTTCCCTTGAAGCGCGTATCTCCATGGTAGTCGAGCTGTCGCTCCAAGCCTTTCAAGACGAACTGCCGGGCACAGGTCGACGACGATCAGACAATGATTTACGATGAAGTCTAGCTCAAAGAAGGCAGATCAATTAATTACCACGTAATGACTTACTATCCAACCTTGCCTCGAAATTCACGATATTTAGCGTGATCAAGAAAACCTTTTTTTTTTTTTTTTTTTTTTCAGTCAGCGCAAACTCTCACCTTATAAATAGGACTGATGTTTCAAAGATCGTAACAACCACCGGTATTCACGTTCTGCAAGATGACTTTTTACGACACTGCCGACGGGCAGGACTCACTCAAAGGGAGCTGCTTGTTGGCCGTGGCGTGGAAGATAAGATAGTAAGTCGAGCATGTGCCATCAATGGCAAAGTCCTTGGAGTACGAAGTGTCCGAGTCACCAATCAGATTGTCGTCCTTGAATGTAAACCGTCCGGGGGCACACGTTGTGGGCGATTCGCACGAAGCATAGACATGTACCGAGGACAGATCGAAATGTCCAAGAGTATCGTCATCGTACAACTCATACTCAAAGCTGAACTGGGAACCAATAATTTTAGCTGACCAGGTGCCAACAGGGACTCCTTTGTCGACGTCGTTGCCACCAGCACCGACAATCAGTGTTCCACTGATGCCCGAGCTCAATGTAGCTTTGGAGGGAGTGAAGTACCAACCCCAACGATTGGCCTTGCACACAGCCGGCCCGAAAGGATTGCCGTTTGGGTTTTTGAATTCATCACCATGGCCGAATGCGGTGCCAATTTCGCAGGTGTGGGTAGGAGGTGGCGCGGAGGGCAGCAACAGTTCTCGAGGCAAATCTGTGGGCACTCGAGGCTTAGCTCGACGTACATGAACCAGTTCCCGGAGCCGATGGTTGTCCCCTTGTTGAAGCAGGTTGCCGTGTCAGTGCCTCCCGTAGAAATAGAAACGCCAACTGCAACATAGATTGTGCGGTCGCAAAGGGACGATGGCTTGGGGTACGGGAACGTAGCAATGATGCTGTCGGTCGGGACCCAACACTCAGTTGGGTCGGTGGTGCAGTATTTGTTAAAGGCCCAAGTCCCCAGCTTCTTGTTGAGCGTAATCGGGGCATCATCCACTTGCAAGTGGATGTCCGTCACCTGCGCGCCTGCCGCAGGGCTGATGGCAACATGAAGGCATTTCTTCCCGGCATAATCTCCATTGGCGGGGCAGTCCTTGATCGTGTAAGTGACGCCGTTGGTGACATCCTGCTGATCGTCGCCGAATTTCTTGCCGCATTGAAGATCAGCTTGGCTCGTGTCTTCTGACACTTTCAGTGGTCCAGGTCCATATTCAGTGCAGCAGCTGGGTGTGCCATCAGGGCATGATTCGCCTGTGCGAGGAAACAGAGACTCTGGGTAGGTGTACGACCGCGCCTGGTATCTCTTGACAGCAGTGTTGGGACAGTTGCAGGTCGTAGCATCCGCACCCGAACAGGTCCCGGTAGCTGCCACACGACCGAGGAGGCTAGCCAGGAACAGTCCTGATAGGACAACCAATGTGTTAAACTTCATCTTCTCCGGAAGAGATAGGTATAGATGACTTTGAGTCAATCAATGGAGAAGATAGCAAGTGCTGCAGCCAATGGAAGAGGTCGATAGGTGGGACGCGGATATGGGCATCAAGCGTGTTGGCTGAGAGAGACTGGAAAGTAGATACTTGGATGCAAGCACTGGCTATTTATGTTGCTGGTTTGTGTGATAATTATGCCTCTTCAAAGTAGTGGAGTGTCATGTAAGTGTTATCAGCAGCTAACTTGAACTCTCGCCGCAGCCATCTGTTCTGGCTTTCCAAAATTACGTGTCCGTAGTGCGAACAAACTCGAGGTAAACCTTCACTCAGCTCATCTACCACGCGAGCGTAGTCAACCCCGCCAAGAGAGTCACGCTTGACTGGAATGTAAAGCTGGGGAAAGCTTTCGGCAACGCTGCTTTAGGAGAATCAATATTGTCTTTTAGCGGACGGGTACGGTGGGATAGTAGGTCAACAACTGCCAATGTGTCAACCACCAAGTACACACACGACGGGCGGAGAGTCGAGACTGCCGTTTTGCGCTTGTGATCTCGAGAGTGAGCCGCACCAAAGGCCGGGAACCTGGCTCGCAACACTTCGGTGTACGCCAAATTGAAATCTAGCGTAATTGAGAATAGATCCTTCAATAATGCCAACTTTATGTTTTAGCTGGTGTGTCAATTGAAGGGCCGTGGCTCAAGTGGAAGACGCCTGGGCTGATCCAGACACCTCGCAGGACGGTCTGGACGGTCTGGGACTCTGGGATCTCTGGGCTGCAGATGTGACAGCCATGGTTGGGTCACTTGAGTGGATTGGATTGATTGGATACGTCGGCATGGCTGGGCGAAGTGTGAGGCTCATTTATATTTATGCCCACCGCTTGGGAACTGGACCCTTTCACAACGACCAGCAGAACCGTTCTGATGGCCGGAATAATTCAAGTAACGGCGCCCCCGAGTTTCTGGGACTGCGGACAGTAGACGAGTATCCCCAAGGGCTCGAGTCCTCGACACTCATTGTACAGATGCGCAGGACTTGGAAATGGCCATTGTGTGATGGGTTGTCAGCCTGCCAGGCATTTTCAAAAGGGCAGCATCCAGATGCTGCCCTTGTAGAGCTTCGTTGATCATGTAGTCACTCTCGCGTATATACCCCGGACACTTTACGTTCCACAGCATTGATACAGTTTATGATCGGGTCTGCGCGATGCCCAAAATCGTGTGGTGTAACTTGTGTGGCCACGTCTAGTTGACTACAGTCGCGTGGCGGGCGGAAAATCCGTGTAGTCCAATTCGACCTCATCATGGATGGCTGGCAGAGTCACCCATTATATCAAGTTATCAACGGCAACGTGAATGACAAGAGCAGGACAGGCGGACAGAGAGTCGCCTTCGCGAGGAAAAGACAACAAACAGCCAAGGTGCCCCGGGATTCCATGGTCTCAAGGGCCAAGCTTCCTGCAGGCGGCTGCAAAGTCAGCGCGCCATGCAGCATGCCAAGTTAGATGAACACAAGGCTCCCAGGCCCATCAGCCTACTCGCTAGGACGTCAACAGCGTCAGATAGCGCGTAAAACATGAGGACAGTGATACGATTGAGGCCAAGGTGCACTCGCATGTCTCAAAATGCAGACAAGACTATGTCGTTGCATGCAACTGGTCACAGACTCGCGATGCGCTATCACCATCTCCTAGCCCAGCCTCTTGGTAGATGCCCCAAGCCTGCCTTGCCTTTCCGCTATCACATTGCGTTGTACTTTGAGAACGCTTGGCCTGTTTGGTGCCATGACATGGTGGCCATGCCACCACGGTTTCCACGAGAGCGCCTTGCCGCCTACGAACAGGACCTTGTGCATGATGATTGGGCGGCAATGGTTTGGCGAGAGGGCGCGCCAACCTGGACTATGATTGATTCCTCAGGCAGTTTTATGCATGAGGAGGTGCAGAAGGAGCTGTGCTGTCTCGCAACGTTCTGATTACTGAAGAAAAGTACACTTTTGTCAGGGAAAGAGTAGGCCCGTACCACGGCCACCGCCATTTGAACTGCATCTACTTTCAAATTCGTTGATCTCGCTTGTTGCCATCATCTTACACTTCCAAGCTCCAGAGTATTCATGTTCAAACCATCGTTCTCACCTCAACTCAAAGGCTGGCAATCCCTCGCCAGCCATAGCTAGCTTACTTCACTCGGAACAACTATGAGTGTTGTCGGAGATCTGCAGAGCACGCCGCCCGACAGTCGGTCGGCCAAGAATGACCGCGCAGCCTGTCGAGTCCATTCCGGTACCGATGCCGCAGTCCGTTCTCCCTCTGCGAAGAGGCAAAAGACATTGTACGAGCAGCACGACAAGACAGGCGCTCTGAATCATGAGCACTACACGATCGCCTGGATATGTGCACTGCATATCGAGATGGCTGCGGCCATCGCAGTGCTGGACAAAAAGCACCGGGAGCTACTCAAGCCTGCGAATGATAAAAACTCCTACGTGCTGGGCAGCATTCGGGACCACAATATTGTGATTGCGGGCTTGCCCTCCAATGAATATGGTCTAATCAACGCCGCCCACGTCCTGGCTGACCTGCTCCGGACCTTTCCATCTATCCGCCAAGGCCTCATGGTCGGCGTTGGCGGTGGCGTCCCCAGCAAAATGGATGTCCGCCTGGGCGATGTTGTAGTAGGGACAAGAGTCATGAATATTGATTTAGGGAAGGCCCGGACCGGAGGCAAAATACAAAGAGCGGCAGTCCCCAAGATGCCTGGCGCATCCCTGTGCAGGGCCATCACGAAACTTCGAGCCTCGCATGAAGCAGAACCCGTCAACGTTGCTGCAGTCGCCCTGGAAAGGATGAAGAATCTCCCTGACTACCAACACCCTGGGACTCCTGACCAACTTTTCCTAGCAGACTATGTTCACGTGTCTCCGGGACCCGATTGTGACGAATGCGACCAGTCCATGCTCAAGGTGAGAAACACCCGACCCTCCCAGGAACCCAGGATTCATTACGGCGGCATTGCGTCAAGCAACCAGCTCACGACAGATGCGATACGTCGTGATGAACTCGCGCAGGAGTTTGACATCCTCTGCTTCGAGATGGAAGCAGCAGGCTTGATGGATGTCCTCGCTTGTCTTCCTATCCGAGGCATTTGCGACTACTCCGACTCTCACAAGTCCAAAGAGTGGCAGAGATACGCGGCTGCCAATGCTGCAGCCTACGCACGGTGTCTCTTGCAGAATTTAACCGCAATAGAGATGAAGACGGGGCCGCCCAACTCAACTCATCGTCCTGTTCCTGTGGACACGGATATGAATGCGGACCATCGGCGCCGATTACTGGAATCCCTGAGGTTCCAGCAGATGCATTCACGCAAATTTGACATTCGCGAGAATGATGAACAGACCTGCCACTGGTTTCTGGATTCCCCCGTGTACCAGGACTGGCTTGATCATGGCAAACGGCCGAGCCATCTTGGCCTCTTGTGGATACGAGGCAAGCCAGGCGCCGGGAAGTCTACTCTCATGAAGTTTCTCTACTCCATGTCAAAGAAGCGGGACCAGTCTGATAAAATCTTGACTATTGCTTTCTTCTTCCACGCCCGAGGCGACACGCTCGAGAAAACGGTCTCTGGCATGTACCGCTCTCTGCTTCTGCAAATCCTCCAGGGCTTTCCCCATCTTCAGCACATCCTTGACAATACAGAATTGGTTCCTCGAGACGAAAAATGTTGTCCGCCAGTGAACGCTCTCAAAGAGCTCATCCGAGACGCTGTGGTCTCGCTCGAGGAGGAAAACCTGACTTTCTTCGTCGATGCTCTCGACGAGTGCGATGAACAGCAGATGACGGACATGCTGGAATTTCTCGAAGATGTCGCCCAAAGGTGTCTTGCACGCAACACATTCCTTTTGGTATGCTTCTCTAGCCGGCACTACCCGTATATCGACATTCGCAATGGAATCCGAGTGATATTGGAGAATCAACCGGGTCACACGGCCGACTTGAACAAGTACATTGACAACCGCCTTTGGATTCAGGATCCTGCACTCAAGAACGAGTTGAAATCGGTGATGCTCGAAAAGGCTGCCGGCGTTTTCCTCTGGGTCTTTTTGGTGGTGAGAATACTAAATAAGGAGGGCGGCGGCGGAGGATTGCGACTTCGAAAGAAGCTAGAGGAGGTGCCTACTGGTTTGAGCGAGCTGTTCAGAAAGCTTTTGACGAGGGACCAAGAGAATATGGAAGAACTGCGCCTATCTATCATGTGGATCCTTTATGCACAGAGACCACTGCGGCCTGAGGAGTTCTATCATGCCATGTGGGCTGGGCTGTTGTTGGAAAGTAAGGGGGACCCAGAGATGCCGAACGTGAACGCCCCGGGCGCCGCGACACGCTTCAATGGATGCGTCATCAGCTACACCAAGGGGCTCGCAGAGATCACCAAAGACAAAGAGAACCCCGCCGTGCAGTTTATCCACGAGTCGGTGCGGGATTTTCTTGCCCGGGACGATGGTCTTCTCTCCATATGGCCCGAGCTTGGAGCCGACTTGGAAGCTCGAAGCCATGATAGACTTAAATCATGCTGTCTATCATATTTTCGCCATCAAGAGGTTAGAGTCACTCTCGAAGGGACTACCTTAAACCTTCTGACGCGGAAAGATCGCCTCCAGCATGAAAGCCGCGTCAGGGGCGCGTGTCCCTTCCTCGAGTACGCCGTGGACAGTGTTTTATACCACGCCAACGCCGCTTCAGACCTTGCACCCCAAGGACCATTTATGGACGACTTTCCTGTCCAGTGTTGGATCTCCTGCTCCGATATCTGCCACGGATTCCGGGGACGGCAATACTCTACCGATGCAGATCTCCTATACATCCTCGTAAAACAGAGGTATCCTGCGCTCGTCCGAGTCAGGCTCGAAGATCACCCGAACATCGCTGTTTCGCAACGGAGCGGTGACTTCCCGGTTACGGCCGCCGCGGCCAATAAGGACAAAGAAATCATGTCAATGCTAATGGACGCTGGAAGAGATACCCTATGGGCCAATGGGCACTGGCAGAGACCTAACAACGAAGTGGCCGATCCTATACATGTGGCATGTAAAAAAGGATATTTGGATATGGTTCAGTGGCTCTATATGAAGGGCCTCGTCGTCCATGAAAGACATCTGCGCTCAGCAGTTAGGTGGGGCTGTGATGAGATGGCTCGCTGGTTGGTTGCTACGGGTGCGGTTACCGACTATAAAAGCGACTACAACAAAAGCACGCTGGTACTCGCTTTACAAAATAACTGCCTATCAGCTGCGCAGCTGCTGCTTGGGCATGGCGTGCGCCTCGACTCGAACGTCGACACCAACGTCTACCCAGATGGAAATTTTCACTTTCTACACCATGTCTCGAAGAGTCCGCGCCAGATCCCTCTCGCAAAACTACTTATAAAGGGTGGTCTCGCAGTTGATTCGAGAGATGACGAGGGCTTGACATTCCTATCCCATGCCTTCCAGCGGCCTTTCGATGAGCCTTGGGTGCGCTACTTACTCGATCGCAAAGCCAGTGTTGAATCCAGGGACCGCAACGGTCGGACGCCGCTTTCCTGGGCTGCAGAAGGTGGCAATGAAGCCGGTATTTGTTTCCTGCTTGCGCTAGGGGTCAACACCGAGCCAAGGGACGACTTTGGCCATACGCCACTTTCCTGGGCGGCAAGAGGTGGAAAAGAGGTCGGAATTCGTTTGTTGCTGGACTCAGGGGTCGACATGGAGTCTATGAATGATCGTGGCCAGAGGCCGCTTTTCTGGGCTGCACAACAAATAAACACGTCTGCATTACATCTACTGCTTGAACGAGGGGCTGATACAGATGCCAGGGACGACGCACAACGAACGGCACTCTCTGAGGCCGCCCTGTCCGGAACAGAGCTATCAGTGCGTGACTTGCTTGACGCAGGCTCGGATATTGAGTCCAAGGACCGCGGGGGTTGCACGCCGCTCTCGTTGGCCGTGACGACTGGAAACGAGTGTGCAGTGCGTATATTGTTCGAAAAAGGGGCCGATATTGAGTCGACCAATGCGGAGGGAATGACCCCTCTTTCGCAAGCTGCACGGTATGGATACGACCAAATTGTGCTGCTGCTGCTTGAGCATGGAGCCAATATCGAGTGGCAGAACTGCGAAGGTGATACACCGCTCATGTTAGCCGTAAGTTGCCAGAAGCTTGCTACGGTCAGGGTACTGGTCGAAAAGGGAGCATGTATTACGCAAGAAAACCATAAAGGGCGGACGCCAAAGGCGCAGGCCCTTCATGCATCTTCTGATACAATCGAGCGGGTACTCAGGTCACACGAAGTTCGTTTACGTTCCGATGCAATCGCGCGGGTACTCAGGTCACGCAAAGCCAACCAAGGATCCAACAGCCAGCCTGGATGAAAGGGCCATACCAGACGGACCTGTGTACAGAAATTCTGCAGTTCAAGACTATGATGATGGCTATGGGCAGTGAGTGCTGTCACACGTCGCGAATTCTCCAGGCTGCTCCTGAGATTCACGACTGGGCTCCGTGATCCGTCCTACCACTCCTCCAACCACGCCTTGACAAACGAGCGGATGGCCCGCTGCGCGTCCTTGACAGCCCGAGGCGGCACTCCCGGTCGTGTCTCGTTGCAGAACACACCATTCTCGTCCCAGTGGTGTACAGCATCGTCAATCAAGATCAAGGGCTCACTCGGCGTCGATTCACGCCTGTCCTGGGACAGTGCATGCACACCCGCTGCGCGCCACGGATCCCATTCGCCATCCAACCACGCGAGACGCGGATACGAAGCGTCGAAGCCTCCAAACTTGTTGATGCGGTCCGTGTCGGCCGGCTCTGATATGTTGAAGGCCGAGCGGCAGATCTCGGTCGAGTACTCCAGGTCGACGAGGCGCGAAACCATGGGGAGGATATCGTCAGGAACGCCAGATCCTGTCTGGAGGAATCCCCACTCAGTGCACACCTGGTACGGCCAGAGACGCCACGTCTGCGAGAGATCTGCTTGGACATAGAACGACTCGTCGGACGTGGTCTCGTAGTCGTCCTTGGACCGGGCGGCGGCAGCAGCATTGCTCGGACGCTGGTACCCTACAAAGTTGAGCATGCGGTCGACAAGAGGGTCCAACTGCTCCTCGTAGCCTGTCGCCTTCAGGAGCTCCTCGACGGTGGCACGCTCCTCCTCTAGGTCTGGGTACATGTTCTCGGAGGAGGAGATGGTCTCGCAGTAACGGAAGAAAGCATCAGTGCTGATAGCAGGGTCCCAGTTATAGCTCTGCAGGGCGGCGATATCTCCCGCGACCGACGCGGCGAAATCCGCATCGTTTCTGACGTGTCCCATGCCAAAGAGCTGCTTGAGTGAGTCGACGTACTCGGCATTCTCCTTGTTCATCAAGATGTTGTCGACCACGTTGATCAACTTCCCCTGCGTCTCGCCACATTCGCCGGGGCCAAAGAGCCTCGCGGCCTCGTAGTACTCCCAGTAGTCCCAGATGGCCGCAGGCACGCCGGACGAGGAGATGGCCGCGAAGAAGATGTCCGGGTAGACGATGCGCAGAAAGGCCACAAAGGCGCCTGCGTAGGAACCGCCATAGGCAATCCACGGCACCTTGTCTGGGCTGAAATCCACGTCCTCCAGACCCTCAAACTGCACGTTCTTGGCAAAGTAGGCCGTGTCGGCCAGCGCCTGCTCCGTCGTCAGGAAGCGAAGGCTCTCCGTCTCAAAGTCGGGCGTGGGGACGCTGCTGCCGTAGTAGCGGTGCTCGAGGATGATACCGATACCGTTTGTGGCCTTGGCTACTTGGTGCACGATGCCCTTTTGCAGAAAGGGGAGGCGGCCCTCGCCACTCGTCTCGCCTGCGCCGAGGACAAAAACGGGTCCGCCTGGCTTGTAGTACTGCGCGTCGAACCAGTATCGGAGGTTGAATGTGCCGTCCGAGTGTGGCTCGTACCTCGAGTCGTTGTGGAAATGGTCAATGGGCACGGAGAGGTTGTATTCGGGGTACGAGGCATCCACTGCCGCCCTCGACAGCAGGCGTGCGGAAGAGGAGGATTGCTGAGCCAGCTTGCTAAAGGGGATAGGCAGTCCCTGCAGCGCGTACACTGCCGGGAACACCAGTGCTGCTACGATGGCACGCATGTTGCCCCTGGTGATGCGACTGGGGTCACTGGACTTGCGATGTCTGGGAGTTGAGTATTTGAAGGCGATTGCGCTCGCTTTGCGCAGAGCCCTCGATGAGGCTCGTTATATACGTGACCTGGAGGCGAACAAAGATACCAATACTCCGCACGGGTCCAGTCTCATGTAACGTCAACGCTGGCCGGTCGTGTGATTCATGTCATTGGCTGGAGGCACCCATATCGCCGTTATCAACCTTCCGATTTAGGCAAGTATCAGGCCGTGTAGCCGGACCATCACGATGTTTACTAATACAGGACTGTGCAAGACGTCAAAAGTACCCTAAAATGTGCATGGTGTTGTGCAGGATCGATCTTTTGGAGTGACGGGCACTAGGACCGGGCCATAGGCGGTGTGGTAGAGGCTAAACGAGGATCCAGATTCCGGTCCCGCCATGAAATTCTTTTTTCCTTGATGAAATAAACACTGTAGCTTTCATGGAAATACAGACTTTCTTACTTTGAGGCTTTCCTGGAGGCTTGCAGGTGATCGTCGCAGTTGCTACAACCTCACGGTTGCCGTCGCGTTCCGTTGCATGCTGGCTGTCCTTTGACTGGATTCACAGCCACAGCGTTGTGAATGCCAAGCAACAGGTCTACCAGGAGATTGTTGCTCTGCCCTTCCGCATCGCGCTCGTTCTGATAGGCGTGGTTAGCAGCCAGAGGACGGTCTGGTGGAGAGTACTCGAGTTCCTCCGCCTGACCAGGAATACGCTGCCAGTTTCACTGGAGGGGCCTAGTGAACGAAATTAAATGTACTTCTGTGGTCACTCATGGGTTTCAGTGTCCATTTTGACTTCTGAGTTTATAGCTTTCAACGATACTCTTGATATCTCAGGGGAGGAACAGAAGCCAAAGGGGGCAGACGACGACAGGAAAGGCCCTGGATTCGAGGAAGCAGACAGAACAGCAGAAGGACGGGCCCGTTAGTAAATTTAGTTCCTCTGGAAAGCCATTCCTCTTCGAAGGATACTAAACATGATGGGCATCCGTGTCGAAATGCTACAGGTTGTCTCGTAGGCCTGGGGATGGCCAGACGTACTCTGACGGCTCCCCGACGCGGCTTGCACAGCAACTAGACCAATCAGTCTGGCATTTTTTGTCTCCTTTCACGCTCAGTTACTGAAACAAGCCAAATCTGCCCTTTATTCAAGGTCATGGTAATTTCCAAAGCGGCATCTTGTTTTATTTATTTCTTATTAGATAACTTTCTAGCATCTACAAACAGTGTTCACAATCCCAGTTCGGTTCGCAAAGATGTGTTTAGCACTAGCCCGTGTTCTTACCTAGCCAACACAATCGCTTCTGGCCAACCTCCCGGGCATCATCAATGATCAGTGCGATCTCTGTCTTTGCCGGCACTATCACGAAGACTCACCTGCCGCACCAAGTGTTTCGACCGACGGTCCGACGATACCGTCATTGCCAGAATGAACCTATCACCACAAAGTCGGCCACAAATAGTCGCTACTTGTCCATACTGCACTCTCGTCACAGAACTGGCTACGACGGTAAATCTTAGGGCAAGATGACCAAGAAGAAGAGCGATGCGGACTGCCAAGTTGAGTGATCCTGTGGTCACGGGACCGGATGGGGCCGGATGGGGCCGATTCGACTCCACTTCGGCCTCCGTGCCGCATTGTCGTCCGATGCGATGCCGGAGACCGCCTCTTGACGCTCCCCGCTTTCGCTCTGCCTAGATCCACACCCGACCTCGGTACGACTGCGTGGAGCAGCTGCATCGAAGAGACATCGCCTCGGGACAAGCCACTGAGAAGCTTTGATACTGATCGCGCGCTCAATTGATTCTCAAGCCTCGAGGCGGCACCTGCGTGGTACTTTGTGTACGTACTTGTGACACGGTTGGGAAGAAAACACGATGCACTGGCCATCAGCAGCTGGGCAGCTGTGGACTTTGGAAACGCTGTCGGAATATTGCCTATGGAGCAGCGCCGAATCCCGCGCGCACAGCCTGGGAGACTGTCTGACCATTGGTTGGACGAGCAGAATTTCGTGATGAGTGGGGACTAGCCTAGCCCCAGCCAGTCCGTGATGTCTACGGACATTGAAATGGGTCTCGCCGCACCGGTGCGAATGCTGTACTCTGGCGCACAGCATCGTGACCTAGACAAGTACAACCATGACGAATCTTCTGGACGTTTTTCTCGAAATTAAATGTCAGCTGTGGCACGGTATGAGAAGCATCGACTCATTCATCGAAAGGTGCGCGCGCAGCACAAATGAAGAAGAGGAGACACACAACTGCTCATGACCTACTCGTCTCATTCCCGAGACCCGACTGCCCGCCGCCGCTTGGAGAGATTAGCCTGACCAGGCACCACCTTGTGGGTTCGCGCTGGCCAAGATTTGTCAATTGATCGCTTCTCCAGCGCCCACTGCCCAGCCTGCAAGTTCGATTTCACTGGAGCCTCCGGGTTAAAGCCGCCGGACCGGTGGGGAAACCACAACTAATAAATGGGAACGCTCGAGTGTCGACACCGGATCCTTCTGCGCCCTTGTAATAAAACTTCTTTCTCGTCTCGGGCACCTTTTTTAATTCACCGGGTCCCGACGTGACGTGACTTTCGTCGAGCTCGTGTCCTTGAGCTGTGCCTATATTTGTCTGCCTGTCTGCCTGTCTGCCTGTCTGTCTTCAGTAAACGTTTGGCTGTCCTTCTCTCGTCTCAGACGACGTGCCATGTCTCGTACCTCGGCAAAGGCGTGCCATTAGGACCATCCTCTCAAGACAGACCGTACTATTTCTCACAGACATCATGGTCGACCTCGAAAAGGCAGACTCGCGCAGCGCAGAGACCGCCCTCACCATCTCCTCCTCCTCCGATCCCTCCAGCCCGCGTCTGCAGCCCATCCGCACCAGCCAGTCACACCGCTCGGCCCGCTCCCACGCCCAGCGTCGCATCGACGGCACGGACTACCTCGAGAACCTTGAACAAGCCCTCACCCCGGACCCGACGCTGCTGCACGCCGACTCGGACGACGAAGATGACGCCGAAGACCAACATGGCCGGGGCATCACCCACACCCGCACCGCCGCCAGCGCAGCGACCAGCATCGCCAGCCGAGCACCCGATTTCGAGGTCATCTTCGAGGACAACGACCCCGAGAGCCCGCGCCACTGGCCCCTGTGGTACAGGGTCTGGGTGCTCTTCTGCGTCGCCTACACCGGCTGGGTCGTCGTCCTCTATTCGACGAGCTACACCTCCTCTTCTCCCGGCCTCATGGCCGAGTTTGGCACCTCGACGACCGTCACCACCCTCGGCATGACGACCTACCTGCTCGGTCTCGCCTGCGGCAGCGTCGTCCTCGCCCCCATGAGCGAGCTGTTCGGCCGCCGCATCGTCTACCTCGTCTGCCTGGTCATCTGGGCCGTCCTCGTCGTGCCCTCGGGCGTCGCGCAGAACTTTGCCACCATCCTCGCCGCCCGCTTCTTCTGCGCCTTCTTTGGCTCCGTCATGATCGCCAGCTCCCCCGGCACCGTCGTCGACCTCGCCCACCCAGACTACCTCGCCTTCACCCTCTCCATCTGGTCCATCGCCCCCATGAACGCCCCCAGCACCGGCGGCATCATTGGCGGCTTCGTCTTCCAGAGCCTGGGCTGGCGCTGGAGCAACTGGATCATCCTCGCCGGCGGCGGCGCCGGCATCGTCATGATGGCCACCTGCAAGGAGACCTACGCGCCCACCGTCCTCAAGCGCAAGACCGCGCGCCTCCGGAAAGAGACGGGCGACGACCGGTACTGGTGCCAGTTTGACCAGCGCGTGTCGACCTGGGACCTCCTCAAGACCAACCTGTCGCGGCCCTTTGTCCTGGCCGCCACCGAGCCCATCCTCTGGTTCATGAACCTCTGGGTCTCGCTCGTCTACGGCATCCTCTACCTCTGCTTCGTCGCCTACCCCATCGTCTTCAGCCAGCACCGCGGCTGGGCCCCGGGCCTCGCCGGCCTCGCCTTTGTCGGCATTGGCATTGGCACCCTCCTCGCCATCTTCAGCGAGCCCCTCATGCGCCGCCTCATCAACGCCCCCTGGCAGCCCCGCGACCCGCGCACCGGCAAGGTCGCCCCCGAGGCCACCGCCCTCGTCATGGCCATTGCCGCCATCCTCACCGCCGTCGGCCAGCTGGCCTTCTCCTGGACCTGCCTGCCCACCAGCATCCACTGGGCCATCCCCATCGCCATGGGGATCCCCTTTGCCATGGGCAACACACTCTGTTTTATTTATGGCGCCAACTACCTCGCCGGCGCCTACGGCATCTTCTCCGCCAGCGCGCTGGCCGGCAACGCCGTCGTCCGCTCCGTCTTTGGCGGCACGCTGCCGCTCGCGGGGCCCAAGATGTACGAGGCGCTCACGCCGCAATGGGCCGGCACGCTGCTCGGGCTGCTCGAGGTAGTTATGATTCCCATCCCTTTTGTCTTCTGGCGCTACGGACACAAGATCCGCGCCAGGAGCAGGGTGATCAAGCAGTTGCGCGAGGAGCAGGAGCGCATCGACGCCAAGAGGGCGCGCTGGGCGGCCAAGCTGGAGAAGAGGGCGGAACGGCAGCAACAACAGCAGCAGGAGGATTTTTCAGAGAAGACTGTCGGAGAGAGTGAGGCGGTGGCTGCTGTTGGCAGCAAGGAGGATTGAGCTTCACGTGTGCGCGCATACATACACATAGCATGGCGTTTGGGAGGTTTGGATACCATTGAAATTCGGCTGTCGGGGTAACGATTGTCAGATCGTTTCCTTCCTGTATGCAAAGATTAACTTTACTAACAAGGTCATCATCACGAAGCAGACGCCTTGCGTAGCATGTCCAGTATGCTTGTGACGCTGTCCTCTGTCGCAATGTCCAGAGTCACCGTCTTCTCCTTGGACTTGAGGCCGCGACGGAGATGGAGACGTGACTTGGGCACCCCGAGCACATCGCTGAGCAGTTGGATGACAGCCTTATTGGCTTCGCCGTCCTTGGGCTGGGCGGCAATGGCGAGATGGATGGCAGATGGCGTGATGCTGACGATACCCTCGCGTGCGGCATTCGCGTTGGGCTTGACAAATAGCTGGAGATGGACATTTCCGATTGCAGAGCTTTTCGAGCTAATGAAGCGGACTGCTGCGGTGGACATGGCGTTGAGTTTGGTGGTCGGATCTGAGATGAGCAGTCAACTGGCAGAAGCACGCCGAGTCCAGGACGCTTGGAGAGGTTCGGATGGCAGCTTCCGGGTATGCAAATCATTTCACTGACCAAGTGGATCCCCAACTTTTCCCTTGTGACGCGCGATCATTGTCCACCCATCCATCTCGTCGCCTCAGCTTCACCTCAGCCTGAACACCAGGCACCAACGGCCACTCTCGCTCGCCTCACCATGTCAGTCGCTCTTATATGATCCCCAGAACAGCTCGACGACCCATTCTTCGATCTCTCCCACCGTGTTCCGCCACAATGGCGTCCGCATACGCCGTGCTCAACGGATCGACGTCCTCCTACGCCAACGCCGCCTCCACGAACCAGTCACCTCAGCAACAACAAGAGCCAGCTCCATTCACACGCACAAGCCTCTCGCGCTGGTCCGTCCTACCGCCGTCACAGACCCTCCCGCCCGTCTCCCGGATCAAGTCCCTCCACGTCTACGACTTCGACAACACCCTCTTCAAGACCCCCCTTCCCAACCCGTCCCTCTGGCAGGGTCCCACGATTGGCATCCTCACGAGCCAAGACACCCTCGCCAACGGCGGTTGGTGGCATGATGCCCGCATCCTCACCGCCACCGGCGAAGGCATCGACAAGGAGGAGCCCCGCGCGTGGGAAGGATGGTGGAACGACAAAATCGTCGACCTCGTCCGGCTGAGCATGAAGCAGCCCGACGCCTTCACCGTGCTTCTCACCGGCCGCGCCGAGAGTGGCTTCGCCGAGCTGGTGAAGCGCATCGTCAAGGCAAAAGGGTTGGAGTTCGACATGATTGGCCTCAAACCCGTCGTCAGCCCGGATAACCTCCGCTTCGTCTCAACCATGCACTTTAAGCAGCTCTTCCTCAACGCCCTCATGGAGACCTACAGCCAGGCCCTCGACATTCGCATCTACGAGGATCGGCCAAAACACACAAAGGGCTTCCGCGACTTTCTCGCCGAGTACAACCGTCGCCAAACCGAAACGCCCACCCGCGGGCCCATTGCCGCCGAGGTCATTCAGGTCGCCGACACGAATCGCTCGCTCGACCCCGTCGTCGAGATCGCCGAGGTCCAGCACATGATCAACGCGCACAATGCCGTGGCGCAGCGCGACCCGGGCCGCAAGCGCTACGTCATCAAAAAGACCGTCTTCTTCACGAGCTACATCATCGCCCAGGAGGACTCGGATCGCCTCCTCCGCCTGGCCAACATCCCCGCCAGCCGGGGCGACGGAAACATGCTCTTTCATGGCAACAACATCCTCATCTGCCCGCGTCCCAACACACCCGCCCATCTCGTCCAAAAGGCCGGCGGCATGGGCGCCAAGATGAAGTGGCAGCTCACGGGGTTCGGCACCCACCACGACAGGATATGGGCCGCCTCACTCCAACCCGTGCCGCACGACGCGTCCTACCATACCGACCACCACGTGCCCATGGTCGTGCTCGCGCTCAAAAAGGGCGCCAAACCCGCCGAGGCGAGCAAGATTGACCGCTGGACGCCCGTGTCCGCCGAGGACGCCATCGTCTTCGAGACCACCGTGGGCGAAAAGGTATCGCTACGTATCGAGGCGGAGGGCGGGGCTGATCACGGACACCGCGGTTCGAAGCGCAAACAGCGGGAGGAAGAGTCCAGCGGGGGCGAGTGGTCGCGACAGGGTCCTGGTCGCGGTGCTGGTCATAATACCAGGGGCCATCACACATCCGGCCGCGGAAGTGGCAAAGCCGGTGGCCGGGGACATCAGAACCGCGGCGGTGGCGCCAACAAGGGCGGCAACCAGCGCGGTGGCCGGGGCCGAGGACGCGGAGCAGGCGGGGGCTTCAACTACCGATCACTAGACGACGTGGGCCGCCACGGGAACGATGGCTACACGCAGAGGAGAGGCGGAGGAGGGAATGGGAGCGGTCGTGGCCGTGGACATGGCCATGGGCGAGGCGGTGGTGGTGGACAGGCCGGGGGCCAAGATGTGGGGAGCTATTACTGATGGCTTGTCCCCTCGTCGTTGGGAACCCGAGGTCTCTCTCTCTTTCCCTCTCTCTTTTTGAAACAGGAACTGGCTACAGTAGTGTGTTTTGGGCATAGATCGGTGCCGGTGTAGGCTTATACCCCAAGGCGTCACGGTAAAAAGGGGGGCAAGGCGGCGTTCACAGCAAACCAGGCATATATATATATACCGAAAATAAGTTTTTCAAGTTCCTTCTGAAATCGGTAGATGGTTGGTTTCTTTTATCTTATTGTTCTATGTTTTAATCTTCCTCCTCCTCGCTGCTCTCTTCCTCATCTGCATTCTCGAGCCACTCCACCAGCACGCGACACTTCTCCTTCAACCCTTTCAGTCCCTCGCTCTCCTCTGCCCGCTCGTCCGCCCACCAGCCGAGGATGCCTTCCTCCTCGAGGACATCCTCCGCATACAGCTGCTGCAGCAACGCCGCCAAGATGGTGCCCGCCCTAGGGTCCTTAACATGGACGAGCGTGCGCTGCGTGAACAGGATATACTCCACCTGCTCTGCCTCGTCGCCACCGATACCGACCTCTTCGATGAATTTTGTCGCGCCCTTGCGGGTCTTGAGGGCCTTCTCGGCGGCCTTGGACGGTTCGAGCGAGCCGTGCTCCGGCGTGAGTAGTTCCGCGGCGCGGCGCGCAAAGGCAGTGGCGACGGCCTTGCGCATCATCACGTCCGACGCGTCGTTGGCGAGACGCAGGCCCATAAACTCCAGCTTTGCCGCGTCAAAGTCTCCACTTCCGGCTCGCAGAGCGTCCAGGATACCATGCACCGCGTCGCTGTGGAAAGCACCTCCGCGGCTCGAGTCGTCGGAGGTGAAAGAAGACAGTCTCGAGCGCGAGGAGGCAGCGTCGGCAGCGAAGCCTCCTGCATCCGAGTCCGAATCGTCGTCGATTTCGGATGAGAGCGTGGAGATGGAGGATTGTGAGAGATGGAGGTCGGCAATGTTATATAGGAGGGACTTTTGGAGACGTGACGGATCCTCGTCGTCGTAGTCTTCGTCGTCGGTGTCGTAGGACACGTCGACGAAGCGTGCGGCGTTGGCGTTGGGCCCAAGGAGTTGCGTGTCCTTCGCCACGGGCTCGCTGGACGCATTGATGGTCGAGAGCACCGTGCCTTTTGAGAGTGTGATTTCGTCGGAGATTTGCACGCCAAAGGAGAAGAGACAACCCTCGGTGACCGAGCAGTTCTTGCCCACCATGGACGCATCGGCCAGAATAGACTGCTTGACCACCGAGTTGGCCCCAATCGTCACGTCGTTCCAGAGATAGCAGTCCTCCAGCACTACATTATCTCCAATCTGGCAGTCTTTGCCGATGATGCAATTATTGATCCGGCAGCTTTTGCCAATCGTCGTACCCCTTGCCACGATGGAGCGAGTCACCACGGCGTCTGGTGCCGAGTACGCACCGTCCTCCATGCTCAGCGCGCCATCGTAAAGCGTGTATGATCCATGGGAAGAGGTGTTATTGTGTGGCACAAATGGCGCGGTCCATCCGTCAATCATGTCTCTTGATACGGAGTCGTACATTTGGAGGTTGCTTGCTCGGGCAGCATAGCCCTCCTCCAGAACCTCCGCGTAGATCATCTTCCCGTTGAGTTCCCAGTCTTTGAGCACGCCATGCAAAAAGTTACGTCTCGGCAAGTCGTAGTCAAAGCTCTCCGACCACAGCGCGAGGACTTCGGGTGTGCAGATATCCACTTGCGCATCAATCAGGTCGGCCCTGACCTCAAAGTCCGTGGACAACTCGTCGGTAATGGCAGGGTCGAGAGTCAGGTAGTGGTCGCTCTGGAGGGGTGTGATTTCTTCGTAATGCAGGCACCTCTTGTTTCGTGAGTCGATTGTGAATACCGGCGTGATCGCCTTCGCTTTTGTCCCGTGGCTTCCGGGCCCGCCACTCCGCAGGACCATGGTCATGATGTTCGCCGCGCTCTCCTCTCGTCGTTGCCTGTGCGCAGCTAGAACTTTGTCAAGGACCAAGTTGGACACCACATCGCCGTGGACGAGCAGAAAGTCTCCATCGACGAGCGAACGCTTGTCCATGTCGCGAAGGACGTCACCGATTGAGCGCGCATCCGACACGCGCACAAATTGCACCACCGAAAAGGGACACGATCGAGACGCCGTCGACCAGCGCGAGCGGCTGACGTAGTCTTCGACCTGCTCCGTATGCGCGCCGCAGTAGATGTAGACTTCGCTCACGCCGTTCATGGCCAGAAACTCGAATGTGTATTCGATCAGGGGAGTGTTCGCCAGTGGAAGGAGGCACTGCATGCATTAGCCAAAACTCTTGGGGGCGGACGGATCGAGGCAAAACGCACTCTTGGTTTCTCGGTGCTGAAGGGTCGGTATCGGTCTTGAAATGAGTCTGCGAGTACTACAGCTTGGAGGACGTCTTCGCTTTTGCTCTCGCCGCCGCCACCACCGGCTCGTGGTTTCCTGCCCTTGGCCGAGCTGGCACCGCTCTTGCCTTTGGACGACATGGTGTACTGTGCGGGGCTCGAAGCTGCCTCTCTGCGTGGCGGAGTGCTCTTGGGGTCGTGCTCCTTAATTGGGTTGACGTGCGGTTGAGAATTGTCCTTGTGATGATGTGACTCAACAGCTGGCGAACGAAAAGTCGCCGATCGGTGTGTGCTTTCGGTGAAAGTGCATCGCGGGGCAGCGCGGGGCAGATTTTCAAGGTTACCCTATAGAACTTCCACGACGTAGGCCGCGTGATCTTAGCGTCGACCCTAATAATCTGTCATATCGTGTTTATTTGTAGGTGAGAATTTGGAGCTTTGCAAAAGTCTTTATTATTCGTTTTTGTTGATCTATGCAACATGGAGCGTCTGCCCCGGCGATTATTTTCTCATGTCCGTTTTGATGCTGTCAAATACTCATCAAAACATTTCCTTATGCACCCAAAGACAGTCAGGTCAATGTGGCACAAACCCTCAACAGTGGATCAGTGCCATGCAACATACGGAGTATTGATCGCATACACAGATTGAAACCACTCTTCGCATCATTAGACTATGATGACTTCC
The DNA here is from genome assembly GCF_022114955.1 of Emericellopsis cladophorae. Lineage (NCBI taxonomy): Eukaryota > Fungi > Ascomycota > Sordariomycetes > Hypocreales > Bionectriaceae > Emericellopsis > Emericellopsis cladophorae. The sequence goes on along the minus strand of NW_026250964.1, from coordinate 90,996 downwards.
TGTCGATCACCCGGATGCCTCTGTCCAATAATTACCAACAGAGCAATTGTCGATCTCTGTGCTATCTCGGCCCAAGCCGCAATGTGTGCCCAGAACGAGGAATAGTACATAAGCCTCGACGAATACAGGACAGAGAAATGGTCAAGTTGTTACGGCACAATCATTGGTGTATCCTTTGAACAGAAAGACTAATAATAAAGCCTCGAACTTCAATGCATTTGGCAGCTGGCTAGGCTGAACGCCCGGCTACATCCGAGTGGCCCCAAATCCATTCCTAGCGTGGATCTGCGCATTCCTGTGAGCAATCCATCGTCTTGTGACCAACGCAGGACCTCAGTAATGAGCTGCGCCCATATCTATTCAATTCAATGAATTGATCCCAGCTGAAACCATGGATGCCCCTAGTGGACAGACATGAAAAAATTGGTCCTGATAAATCGGTCGTGTTGCGTTGCGCTCCGGCATATTGCGCATCTCGTTCTCTTCGCTTAATTATGGCGCGACACTATCGATCGCGGCTTCTCCGAGCACCAAGACACCACGCTTCCCCCCTGCGTAGGAGCGCAAGCTTATTTGCAGCCAGGTGAAGGCAGCCGAGTCTGCACATGTGCGGACGTGCCATATCCCTTGCCATCAGCAGAAACCCTGCAGTCGCGTGGTGCAAAGACAGCCAAATACTGCCGTATAATTAGCAAGTCTGAGACGAACTGATTCCTGTACATGGTGGGAGGGAGGTAGAAACCCGCGCCAAAAACCAGCTCCTCGGATCCTCTGGTCGCCATAAATCGTTCGGTGGCATCCTCCATCGGTGGGTGTGCCGCGTGCAGCCGGATAAATTGATGCGCAAACTCACCCATAGGCCTGCCGTCCAAAACACACATGTTCATGGGACAGGATGGTGCATAGCCACGTAACTAGTGTAAAGTCTAGCCAAGGCAATCGCCGTCCGAAAACTAATCATGCCACGCTAGACCCTGTCAACTTGGACGCGGATCTTTTTATGTTTGTGAAGACCTCCAACGTGTCCGGTGTCTACGTTACTCAGGTAATGGCGTGATTGCGTCTTTGACCCTGACGTTGAAAAGGGGATCAAACGCAAAATACATCGTCGCAGTTCGCGGCGACAGAACGTCGAGGACGTCAGCTCTAGAGAATCGACCCACAGTGCGATTTTGGTTTCGCGACAAGCAGTCACACTCATCTTCAGCTGGCGTCTAATATAATCAAATGCTCGCTCGCTGAGCTGTTGATTTTTACTAGAACCTCCACCGGCGACCAGTGTACCAGCGGCCACGGCGGTCCGTCAGCCGTCTGAGCGTAACTTTATTGGCGATTGACGTTAGCATGACACCAGCGGTGCTGACGACTCTCGACAACGCGCCTAGTCCCCGATACATGTACCACGAATACACTGTGCATGCCATCTTGAGCAACTAGCCCCACAAGGGTACGCACGGCAGCTGGCTGCACGAGTTCGAGTAGGAGTGCGATGGACGGGTAGATTCTCGGGGACCTCAATCATGGCGTGTGGCTGTTCAAAGCCAGAAACGGACTAGGTGAAAACTTTGGCAAGCCTGATGTACATGGTCGCTCTGGGGTGCGAACGACACGAAGGGCAGGCAGTCGCCAGCGAAAAGATTTTCTCCTGCCGTTTCTTTTCTGATAAGTCGCTGCAGGGGATGCTGGAGACACGGGGCGCTTCCCAGTGAGTTCAAACAGGTGGTGGAAGTTATCCCAAAGCACATGGTGTATCGCTCAAGCTTTTCACCAAGAAACCAATGCATTCCTCAGCGTTGTACGTCTCGTTTACGGATAGACCACTCAGGCGGAGCCTAAAAATTAATTACCTACTGTTAACTAGATAGATTACCTGAATCAACGACTGGAGTCACTGGACACCGGACTGTACCGTCCCGGACCCACCTTCCCATCACAGCACTCAGTGCAGACCAGCAGCAAGAACCGCCTCATCTCCACCTTCCGCACAGTGAGCTGCTGGCGGTCTCTATCCTGTACCGCATCCAGTTCATCCGCCCAACAAACTTCGTCTTTCAACACCAAATCAACACTAAGCCCTGGAATTGACTTTGGTCGCAACCCATATTTTCAAAGTCGCGCGCGTGTGCTATCATCTTATCTACTACTTAATTTGGAAACCCCCGGCGCCCACCCGTCCTTAGCTACCTTATTCTTATATCAGAGAGTCTCGAACATCGACCTTCATCTGCGAGCATCTCGCGATCGTCCCTGGACAGGACTGTGATCGACTGGGCACGCCCGTACCACCGGATTTGCGGCTCATCGTGCTCGACCCGGAAGATCAAGCCCCCGACCTGCCCTTGCTGCTTCGAAGCTTGCCGACGCCAACAATGTCTGGAAACGACGTTCCGGCAGCCCAAACGGGCGGCAGCAATGCCAGCGAATTCGTATGTTTCTCTGAATAGCTCGCTCTAAACTACTGATCTCACTTCTAACGCGCTGGTTTCTAGGTGCGCAAGCTCTACCGGTAACATGAATTCGCCGACACGACAAACCGAGAGCCAGATCACTGACATTATGGCAGCATGCTCGAAGACCCATCGCACCAGGACGTCGCGCGCTGGGGAAAAGATGGAGACACGTTTGTTGTCGTAGAGGTGCGTATCGCTTTGCGAGGTGCATCTTCAGCTGACTGACTAGGTGTATATAGGGCGAGAAATTCACTCGATCTATCCTGCCGAAGCACTTTAAGCACAGCAACATGTCCAGCTTCATCCGGCAACTCAACAAGTACGATTTCCACAAGGTCAAGCCGTCGAGCGACAACGAGAACTCGGGGCTGGGCAATGTCCTTGAGTTCAAGCACCCATTCTTCAAGATCGACAGTAAGGATGACCTCGACAACATCCGACGAAAAGCGCCTGCCGCGCGGAAACCCCAGGTCGCCGACGATTTCACCACAAACCACCACATCAGCGTCATGTCGGAGCAACTAGCGGCTACACAGCAGCAGGTCCAGCAATTGCAAGAGCTCTACACCGAGGTTGCGCAGACGAACAAGGTCCTCGTCAATGAGGTTGTGATTTTGCAGAAGATCCTCAATGCCCAGAAGCAGGCCTCGCACGAGATTGTCAATTATTTGGCTCCCTACGATGGACACGGCAATAACACAAACAGCGCCACTGCCACTGCTAGCAACAGCAACAATACCGCCATGATGAGCCATTCGTTAACCACAAACGGACAACCTCAGACCAGTGACGAGCCCGCCGTGCCAGAACTGCGCAGGGCGCGAGAGCTCCTTTCGAGCGTGAACACCAACGCGATTGCCGACCGCGAACTCGAGCGTCTACAGAACGTGTATGGCTCACCCTCTGATTCTGGCACCATGGTCACGCCTACCTCAATGCCCATGATGAGCGATCCGATGCACGACATCACGAGGTATCCCGTGTACCCTGTGGGCCAGACAGTCGGCATAGATCCATTCCATTCGGACCACATCCACAAGATCCCGTATGCGGTTCCGAATGACTTGGCCGCGGGCGCTATCGCCGAGGCACCGAAGATCCAAGTCCCCGCGCCTACCTCGACTGGCGATAAGGGCCCGGGTGCCACTGAGTGGGGGCCCAAGAAGCCTGTCGTCTTGCTTGTGGAAGACGATCCAACTTGCACCAAGATTGGCGTCAAATTTCTCAAGACGATGGGCTGCGAGGTGGAGCATTCGGTGAGTCCTGTCCTGGATCGGCTTCTTGGAACGGCCCGTTGCTAACAAAAGATAGCCGAATGGCGCCGACGCCTACAACCGTGTGCAAACGCACCCCGACAGGGACCGCTTCGACATGATCTTCATGGACATCATCATGCCTCATCTAGACGGCGTGTCAGCAACGATGTACATCCGCCAAACTCACCCTGCGATCCCTGTCATTGCCATGACGTCCAACATCCGCCCCGAGGAGGTCAACGGTTACTTTGAGCATGGCATGAATGGCGTTCTGGCCAAGCCCTTCACGCGAGATGGCATGTGGAAATGCGTTCGCAGCAACCTTGGCCATCTCATGAAGAACCCCCCATTGGATGCCGACATTGGTTCCGGTGGCGGTTATTACATGGGAACGCCATTCCTAAACACGCCAACCGCCATCAAGTATGAAGCCCAGACGCCACCAGCACACAGCGGCCCTGGCTGGTCCCCGGGACATATGGGCCAACCCTCGATTGGTTCTAGCCTCGATGTGGGCTATGGCTTTGTGAACGGCACAGGCCCGTATACCATGACTACAGGTCAACGTGGGCCTTTCCAGCAGCAATTGCATTCAGCCGAGTCGAGCACCGGCCGCCTGTCTGATGTCGAGAGCCCACCCGAGAAACGCCAGCGGCTCAACCACGCGGGCAACTTCTAGTGGCTGTCTGAGCCAATGCATTCGGACGGCGAGGCGTTTGGATTTTTTTCGGGTTTCGGTGATCGAAGTCGGTAATGTCACTGAGTGAATGGTGTGGGTTTCGATTTGTCGTCGAGAAACCCGAGGAGTTTTGGTCATGATCTATCGTGTATTTCGCCGCATTTTGGACAGCTGATGGAGCACGATCTGGGTTGGTGGAATTTGACGGATGGAAATTTGACGACTGCATATATGTTTGATGTATACACTTTTGCAGTGAGGATGAAAACACAGTATGGCCTGTAGCTCTCGCCGCAGGACGGTTTCCGCTAAAGACGGTCTCTGGTGATGGTGAAGCTCGAGACTATCGACACTTGAGAGGCGTCTTGCAGAAATATCATTCGTTATACCGTGAGAGGGACGTCGGGACTGACATTACGAAAGCAGAAGGGAGAAGGGTATCAGGGCGAGGGATGTGGGCGGTCATGCAGCTTTATTAGCCCATCGAGCCCTGGACCTAGAATTCATCGAGACTCCTTGGCGGAGCTTGGCAGCCTTTCGATGGGCGGTCTCGAACTCAAGCTATGACGTGGTGGTGGTACTGGTGCAATCAATGCTGACCGTCACGTTGCACGATTGGACCCCTGAGGACGGAAGAGGCCCGAGGGGAGAGGAAATGCCCATCTTTTGTGCCTGTGTGGTGGTATGGGACATGGGGACAATGAGAGCGTTGGGAGATCTAGAACTGTCCATGGGTGTGGGAGGGCGCGTTTCAGGCTCGCGGCCTCGGTGCCTCACAAGCCTCACGAGAGAGAGTCTGGCAGAATCGGGACCCTCTTGATGATTGAGCATATACACACGTCCGTCCTGCATGTTGGGCTCTTCGTGTTGGTGGTTGTATGGTGACACAGCGCTCGATATTGACGGAGCGAGTGTGCTTGCTCTGCAGCGTGCCGCGTCCACACGGCACGTACCCCGTGTACCTCGGGGAGTATGTTATTTGAATACCATCTTTCCGGATGAATCAAACGGTTCTGTGCTCTATGATAGAGGCTCTCATAGGCCACTGCTGGGCCAGGGCGCAGGTGTCAGTCCCGCAGCCCAGGTTGATGCCAGTAGCCCAGATTCAACAAACCTTTGGCAGAACAGAGGGTCTGGAACAACTCGAACAACACATGGTGATTTTCGCCCGGCTGTTCCCGCCAGACACCCCAATATTAATGGAGATAACGACATTGTTGACTCCAATGTGAGAAGCCCCGATCCCGAGAGTGCTGGTTGCGAAGACCAAAACGCTGATGACATAGCACCGTGTGAATACAGTGTCAAGCGCCACATAGACGGTCCTCCATCATCTTGACATCTCGGCTTAGTGAATTGAGATTAGGCATTCCTACCAGCAGCTCATGTCCAAAATGACCGCACCGCCAAACGAATAAGTCGCAAGTCTTGCTCACAGCTCATCATGAGCTTCCTTACGCGTTGGTTCAGAAAGGTGCCGCGTGCGCCGCTACATCCGCCACGCCAGTTTCCCACCCATCGAGGTCCATTGCTCCCCGTCCAGCAGCTCCTCGAGGAAGAGACACTCCCCAGGTATTCTGCGGAGCATTACTATCCCGCACGCATAGGCGAGGTACTGGGCTCGCAATACCAGATCGTCAGCAAGCTTGGATTCGGGTCCACGTCTACCGTGTGGCTGGCCAGGGACCTCAAGTACGCTGCCGACAACGAACATATATTGGGCAGCCATCGCAGCAGGCTAACATTGACAGCTCGAACCAACATGTCGCCTTGAAGGTCTTTGTGCTATCGCAAGCTTTTGGCGGTCCGGCGTCTCAGGAGCTGGGCATCCATGCGCGACTGGCAAGCAGCCCCCAAGACCATCCAGGACGGGAGGCCATTCCGCACATGCTAGGCTCGTTCGAGGTGTCTAGTGCAGAAGGCGACCACCAGTGCCTTGTGCATCAACCACTGTGGAATAACCTGCAGACGTACCTCGACGAATCCCCCGATGGGCGTTTGTCCAAAGAGGCCCTCGCCAATGTGCTTTACAATGTCTTCAAAGCACTCGATTATCTTCACCCGGAATGCCAGATTGTACACACCGATATCAAGCCGGACAACATCATGTTTGGCTTCAAAGACGACGCTGCGCTGGAGGCCGTGGAGCAGGCGGAGGTGGACAACCCGAGCCCTCGCAAGGAAATTGACGGGCGGGTAGTGTATCGGTCCAGGAGACTCCCAGAGCCTCGCAATATTGGGCCACCGGTATTGTGTGACTTTGGCTCGGCCTTGTCAGGACCACAGCTGCGTGATACAGATGTTCAGCCAGATGAATACCGATGTCCAGAGATGATCCTGGATATTCCTTGGGACAACAAGATCGATGTCTGGAACGTGGGATGCATGGTCAGTCGTCACACGCACGGCACGACTAAAAGGGCTAACCGATGGTGATTTTGCAGGTTTGGCACATTTTCGAGGGAGAGCACCTGTTTCGCGGCATTGATCCCGAGCTCAAGGTCTACCGCGGACGTGCCCATCTAGCCGAGATGATTGCAGTCCTGGGCCAACCGCAGCCAGGGCTCATTGACCGCGGACGACTCAAGTCCAAGTTTTTTTCCGATAAGTGTACGTACCCCTGACATTATTAGAGGACAGCGTTGACGTGTTAATCTGACAGGTGAGTGGCAAGCTGGCAATGTCCTCCTGCCGCCAACAAGCTTGGAACAATTGGAAAAGCGTCTCGAAGGAAATGACAAAGAGTTGTTCATCGACTTTATGAATAAGATGCTACAGTGGGCCCCTGAGGACCGACAGACCCCCGAGGAATTGATGACTGACCCGTGGCTAATGAGGCATGTGCGCGGGTGAGGCTATAGGTCATCTGCGTCGTGCCATCGAATGGCGGTGCTGGCCAATTCAAATTCAAATTATCTACGAGCAACCGCTCTCCGTGGCCTCATCTACCAGCTTCACACCCTTCTTCTTGTCCCCCATCAACCGGGTCATCGCATCGACCAAGCTATCGGCAGCATCCTGTGAAGTCTGGTGATGGAACACCAAGCGTCCGCCCGAGAACGCTGTGACATTGTTCTTGGCGCAATACTCCACAAAGGCCGCCCCTGGAATGTCGACAGCTTCCAGATCCAGGACAATCATGTTCGTCTGCACAGGAAGAGCGAACTTGTATCCGAGGCTCGCTAGCTGTTCGCCAACGCGTCTTGTCATGGCGTGAACAGCTGGAAGCCTGGGAACGGTATAGTTCAAGGACTCGAGTGCGGCCGCCGCCATCATGCCTGGTTGACGGGTGGCACCACCAAACATCTTCCTGTACCACTTCGCACGCGCAATGAACTTTTTCGACCCGCAGATGATGCTGCCCATGGGTGCACCAAGTCCTTTGGCCAGGCAGATGGAGAGACTGTCAAAGCAGGCTGCGTAGTCTTTGAGCGACACGCCTTCTCCCGCCACGCCATCAAACACACGGGCGGCATCGAGATGCATGGCAATGGGCGGCGTCCCTTCCGCTACTGGGTAGCTTCGCACATACTTGGAGATGGCTTGTGCGTCTGCCAACGGGAGGTACGTGCCGCTCAGCGTGTTCTCAAGGGCCACGACCCTGGTGGGTGGGAAATGGACTAGGTTATTGGTCAGCCGTGACGACAAGGGGATCAATATGGTAAATAGGGACTTGGCGTACTGTTGTCATCCGAAATCATGTTCGCCTTGACATCGTCTAGTGTCAGATGCACGCCATTCTTCGGATGCACCGCCGTCACAGACGCCTGGGAGAAGACTGGCAATGCCCCCGACTCCCAGCACTGCACATGCGCCCGATGATCCAGCAACACAGAGTGAGGAGGTTGGGTGAGGTGTGTCCTTAGACAGATCTGGTTGCCCTGCGTGCCGGACATGACCCAAAGCGCAGCCTCCTTGCCCGTTAGTTCCATGACCCGAGCCTCGAGAGCCTTGACCGTGGGGTCGCCGACTGGGTCGTAAATGTCGTCGACAAAGGTGGCGTTGAAGATGGCCTGCATCATGGCCGTCGTAGGGACGGTCATGACATCGGAGCGAAAGTCACGGGAGGCCTTTTCCTCGGCGGCGTGCCGTTTGGCAGCCATCTCGGGAGTGAAGATAGGGTCACTGGTGCTGATGCTGCCCATGGTCGTTAACGGTTCTTGGCTTGTTGCTATTATGATGAGGGATGCGTTGTACCTCGTCGTAGCTTATCATAGGATTTAGGCTAGGCTAGGTACTTATAGGTTCCGGGATCGGGTTCGGACTCCTGGGGGCCTGGGCGCTCGCTCCACTCGGGAGCATGAGGGGGTCGGACAACTCCTTCTAGCTCAAGCTATGCAGAACAGCTGAAGTCAGAAGCCACAGATCTTGCCTACAGAATTGCGCGCCAATGACGACCCTCCATGAGCTGTTCGACGGGCCATTTGCGTCAACTAGAGCCTGTGCCTCTGATGAATGCCGCGAGAAACCGACAGCCGAGGACAAGTCCGCGCTGAACTCCCTCTTTGCGATTTCACGGCTGGGGTAAATTAATAACTGCGATGCCATAGAGTGAACCATATAAATCGCGGAATCGGAAGCCATAGTCCAGGTCCTCGGTTTGGTACCTGTTGAAAGTGTGGGTTGTTCTCAGCTGACGACGTACGGAGTACCTTGTCGATGTAAGGGCGCGATGAGCCAAGCCGCTTTGCGGGGCTCTTACCACGATAAGGGCGCGATAAGCCGAGCACTTTACGCGACTTTTCGAACGCGTCTCGACGTGTCCCGCTGCGACTGGTCTGCTGCCGCTATTGCTATTCACATCTGAAAGCTCGTCACCAACTGTTATCTCTTGCGAATCGTCAAGTCATAAAATTCAAATCAGAAGATGCCACATTCCACCGACATGCAAGCCAGTTCTCCCACACGAGCCGTGAAGGATGAGCCTATGGAGGAGGAAGAGGTCATGCCTGCTGATGTCGCCAACCCAGCCGTAGACGACGATGCCGAAATTCAACAGACAGAAGATACTGCCACAGCGACGGCTTCACAAGGCGATAAGGATACCAAGAAAGATGTCAAACTGGAAGATCTCTTTGACGACGACTCGGATATGGAGGTGGACGACAGCATATTTACACCAACGTGCGTGCATCCTCTCGACCCTTTGATGATAGAATCACCGCCGGCTGACAATGTGTAGAAATGTGGTCAATCTCAAAGCGTCCGACCCCGAAATTATGCGACAATTCTACCAGCGTCTCTTCCCGTGGCGTCTGCTCTTCCAATGGCTGAATCACAGTCCGACCCCTACCAACGATTTTGGCAACCGAGAGTTCGCCTTCACACTCCAGAACGACGCCTACTTGCGGTACCAGTCCTTTGCGACTGCGGATCTGTACGTCAGGCTCGAGAAAAGTCTGCTGTGATTCAACTAACACGCAGCAGCCTCCGGAAAGACGTCCTGCGCCTCATGCCCTCACGTTTCGAAATCGGACCCGTCTACAGCGCCAACCCGCGCGACCGCAAGCAACTCGGCAAGACATCTGCCTTCCGGCCCCTGGCCAAGGAGCTCTGCTTCGATATCGACTTGACCGATTACGACGACGTGCGCACGTGCTGCGACAAGGCAAACATCTGCAACAAGTGCTGGCAGTTTATGACCATGGCGATCAAGGTGGTCGATGCCGCACTGAGGGAAGACTATGGGTTTCAGCACATCATGTGGGTGTACTCGGGACGAAGAGGTGCTCACGCGTGGGTGTGCGACAAGAAGGTCAGGTCAATGGACGACCAGAAGAGGAGGGCCATCGCTGGATACCTTGAGGTGGTCAAGGGCGGCGCACAGAGTGGGAAGAGGGTCAACCTGTGGCGGCCGCTCCACCCTCATCTTGCGTAAGTCGCTACCCGCCTGGAGATGTTGTTTCGAAACTCTGGGAATTTCCGCTGACAGATCGTAGCCGAAGTCTTGATATCCTCAAGGAACATTTCCAGCAAGATGTGCTAGAGTCACAAGATCCCTGGGACACTACACAACGCGCTGAACGCCTGCTTGGGCTGCTCCCCGACCAAACGCTCCGAGACTCGCTCCGCAGCAAATGGGATGCAGCACCAGGACGATCGTCCATGTCAAAATGGGCCGACATTGACGCTGTTTTCAAGAGCGGTGCCGCCAGTAAGAAGTTCGACGGAAAGGCGCTCCTCGAAGCCAAGCAGGATATAGTCCTCGAGTACACATATCCCCGTCTTGATATCGAGGTCAGCAAGAAGCTCAACCATTTGCTCAAGAGTCCGTTCGTCGTGCACCCCGGCACCGGCCGCGTGTGTGTGCCGATCGACCTCAAGGCGCTGGAGGACTTTGACCCGTTGGAAGTGCCCACGGTGCAAGGCCTGCTGGCAGAAATTGATGCCTATCAAGGGGCTGAGGGCGAAGAGAAGAAGGGTGTCGCGGACTGGGAGAAGACGAGCCTGAAGCCATACATTGATCATTTCAGGTTATTCGTCAACGGTATCATGAAGGATGAAAAGGCAACAGTCGTCAAAAGGGAGAGGGAGGACGAGTCGATGGAATTTTGACCTTATGACCTTGTACGAGGATGGCCGATGACATATTGGGTAAGAGGCGTAACCTGGCGTTTGATTGATAGATTATCATGCTTGAGCCCCTGGAACGGATGCTACATCCGGAACCTCTGCCATAGGCTCAGCGTGCTCAGGAGCATGCTCTTTTGACACACCACCGTCGTCTCTCTCTTCGTCTTCACTGTCTCTGTCATCCTCTGCCTCTTCACTCTCCCCAGGCTTCCTCTTCAGCACGCCGCCTTTGCGTTTGGGGATGACTGCCTCAAACGCCTTGCCCCAGTCCTCACACTCCATCCACTTGAGCATGATCTCCACAACATGGTTCGTTGTCAGGACCTGCCGCGTCTGCATAGCCATGAACTCGCCAATGGGCAGCCGTGCTGTCCGGATGCCCTTGGCGCGGGCTCTCTTGTAGCACAACCCCTTTTCTCGATTTTTATCCACCAGTCCGCCGACAATGTAGCTCTTGTGCGGTTCGAGTCGGTGCAGTGTGTACGGCGAGTCTGATGTCAGGTAGACAATGTCCTTGAGCTCCTCCGCCGGCTCGGGCTCAGGATCCGGTAGAGGGATAGGGTCCTTGTCGTCCCTCTCCCACTTGACTTCTTCGTCAGCGCTCCTCTGCAACGAGGGGCACACCTCGCCGCCATCTTCCTTGCTCTTCATCTTCTCTTTTGCGAGTAGGCTGGCGGCCACAAAGTCGCCCTCGCAAAAGCCCACGCCTTTCCAATTCTTGTGGCTGTTGTTCAGCACTGTCTCGAACCGCTCCACCAGCTTCCCGTTCCACCCTGCCATCCAGAGCCAGGACCGGTAGCGCGCATTGCGGTTGTCTGAGTAGCATCTCGTCACCTGACTGCTCAGCGAGATGCGTTCCTTGTCCGTCATGTACTGCTCAAAGTCGCAGTCCACAATGATCGACAGGGGGACGAGCGTCGACGGCCTCTTGCTGGGATACACGACAGATCGATCTACGCCGGAAGCCAGCAGCGCAGAACGCTCTTCGCGCTGTCGGATTTTGGAGGCTTTCCGCTTCTCTTTGCGTTTTGCGCGGCGATCATCCGCGGCAGCTTCCCACTCCTGTGCTTTTCTGAGGCGCTTCTGGGCATTTTTGGAAAGAGGTTGCTGTTCTTGTGCTGGAGCTGGTGCTGGCGCCTCAGAGGTGCTGATGGTGTTCTCTGACGCCTGCGCTGCAGGTTCTGAGGAGCTCATGGTGCTGGGCTCGATCAAGTACTTGCGAAGGATATATTCGAATTACTGTGTGCTTTTATCCATGTGCAACCATCAACTCCAAACATGTGGCACTGAGACAATCCTCTGTTACCCAAACAACTCAGTGAAGCTTTTGGTGATGCTCGCAATGGCCCACAAGCTCGATGGCCCATTATTTCTAGCTGCAGCTCAACCGCCAATCAAAATCGCTCAATTGCTGACTGGTCACATGACCAGCTTCGACGCCAAAGATTGTGCTCAACGACGACATGCATCCTCTCCCTCCTCTTCCGACCCGATTCAAATTGAACTTTAGCTCCCCTCCACAACAACCACAATGTCGGACGAGACCCCGCCGCCGAGCTACGAGCGCGACAACAGTCGCAGCCCCAAGGCGCACATTGAGGGGCACGGGGCCGGCAAGCCCTACAAGCCGCACGATGTCATTACCGAAACGACCCAGGCGGCTATTGTCAGTTTCGTCGCGGCCTCCTTCCTCGCCGGCCTGAAGAACTCTTTTTCGAAGCAGAACCTCGGCGTGACAGGTGTGCTCACGGCCCAGGCGCCCATTCTGGGATTAGTCAGTACGTCATCGTCGTCGTCGCGAGGTGCAATGGGGGAAGCAAGAGAGCGAGGTTGCTAACGCGAGACAGCTGCCGCGCCCACAACGTACATGTTCGTACGCGGCGCGACCAACAACCTCATGGGACGTGAGGATGCGTGGGGATCTGCGGCTGGTGGTTTCGCCGCCGGAGCTATCCTCGGCCTACCATGTACGTGAAAAACATCGCGACCTGGCATACACTTGCTAACCTCTACTTCGCGCAGCAAAACGCATGCCTGTCGTTATGGGCCTGGGCGCTGCCGTCGGTCTGTCCCAGGGCTTGTTCACCCTGTTCGGTGACCGTCTTGGCTCCTTCAAGCAGGAGAACGACGAGTTTGAGCGCAAAGAGAGCATCAGGCGTACGACGCGTATCCCGGTGGAGCAGACCATCCGGGAGGTCGGTGAAGGGCGAGGTATGTTATTCTTCTCTACTCTCTTCTCTACTCTCTTCTCCTCCACCTCTCTCTTCTGTATCAACCGGGGACTGACATTTGTAGGAATCCGCGGCCCTGGCTACGAGGAGCGCAGGCGAGAGCACCTCAAGGAGAAGTTCGGCGTCGAGATCAACCCAGTCCGCGCCACCGTCGACGGCAGCGAGTAGAGACATTCTCCGATCCGCTCGATCTGTACATACCTACTTTCCCATTGTGTTGTTGGGGCGACAGGAATTCTATACCAAGAATCGGAGTTTTCTGTTTTTTTGTTCAGCACCGTATGCCTTGCTAGACTTTGGTGTGCACAAGGCGCAGCAGAGCAGCAATAGCCGCGTCGGTCTGAAAGGTACGTTTCGATCTATTTTCTTCCTCACTTAACACGTACTTCCCCCACGTCCTTTATGATGATAAATCAGAGGCTGTTTATGATTATGATGATTAAACAACATCTTATTCTATCTACAAATCTATCTTACTTTCTGATCCTGGACACACAATCACAATGGCAGTTTGGCACGCACTTTCTGGAACCCTTGCTAACTTTACTGTCGCATCAGGCTTGTGTAATTCATCAATCAATTGCAAATCAATGCACAGCAAATCTAGTTTTCCACTGACATCGCCCCAACGCCGTGACCCTGACTAAGAATACGATGTACATCTGATTTACAATGCTTTGACAGACTGGAAGAACGGATTGGCCAGCAACTCCTCGTCCGCACCAACCAACTCCTTCAGCTTTGCGACTTGTTCCTCGCGACTCATGTCCGCACCGCCCGCCTCCACAGCCTCCTTCCACTGCTTCAACACGGTCTTGAGCATGGCGCTGCCTTCCTCGACATCCGTCTTGCTGTAACTGAGGGCATGGTCCTCGTGCTTCGTCGTAAAATCTTCCAGCTCATCGGCCTTGCGTTTTGCCATACGGACGACTTTGTCCGGGAAGCGCACCAGCTCAGCGACGTGGATTCCAAAACTCTGGTCACACACGCCAGGTTCCACCTTGTACAGCAGTGTAACTTCCCGCTTGGCGTTCTCGCCATCGCCAGACCCGCTAATGTGCGCTGTGACATGGAGGTTGGCGACTTGCGGATGCTGTTCCGCCAGGGCGGTGAGCTCGTGAAAGTGCGTCGCAAATAAGGCGAAACAGCGAATCTCCTTGACAATGTGCTCCGAAATGGCCCATGCGAGACCAAAGCCGTCATATGTTGACGTACCGCGGCCAAGTTCGTCAATAATGATCAGTGACTCGGCGGTAGCTGACTTGAGAATGTTCGCCGTCTCCAGCATTTCGGCCATAAAGGTGGATACGCCCTTGAGCTGGGAGTCGCTGGCGCCGACACGTGCGAGGATCGAGTCGAAGATGGTGAGCTCGGCTGAAGAGCAGGGGACGAAGCAGCCAATCTGGGCCATCAACGCAATCACGCCCACTTGTCTGATGTACGTGGACTTGCCGCCCATGTTGGGCCCAGTAATGACGAGGAAGGACGACTCGTCCCTTGTCAAGGTGATGTCGTTGGTGATGAACTGCACATCGTCCTGGAGCTCCATGCACGGATGGCGTGCCTCGAGAAGGACGGTCTTGCCCTCACCGCGGGAATGAATCGTCGGGCGAACGTAGGCCTCTGGCGCGTGGACTGAGGCATGTGCCAGTGACACGATCACGTCAAGATGGGCTAGCACGCCAGCTAGGCGCTCGAACACGGGACAGTACGACTTGGCGACATTAACCACCTCGGCGACAAGACTGCTTTGTGTGCGGTTGTAATTTTGAGAGAGCTGGTCGTATTCTCGGCGGATGGCTTGCAGTTTCTTTGTCGTGAAGTAGACGCCGTTCTTCTGCGTGGAGCATTCTTGGTAGGCTGACTTGTTGCGGATACAGCCAGCTTCCTGCCTGGTCAATCGCATGCAAACGCCATGGACTTTGTGGTTCATCTCAAGAAAGATCTTCTTGTCGGCTTCTTGATTCAAGTCGTCGGCAGCCGCTCGGAACTCGTCCCGGATGTCGCGGTCCAGCTGGTTCAACTTCTTGCGGATGATTCGAAGACTCGGGTCGTACTCGGACTTGATAATGTACTCATGGCGGTCAAGGGCGTCGAGATCGACGGTCTGCTCAACCATGTCCTGCATTTTGCCAAGACTATTGGACAATTGGCGGAGTTTGGTGGTGTAGGCGATGTCAATGGGGTCCCGGTAGGCTTCATCCATGACGCCCTCGAATGTGCCGATGAACCCTGGTAGACGGATGATGACTTGGTAGGCGCGGACAACGTCCTCCAAAGAGGCCTTGCCGCGCTGGAACCGCTTCGATAACCGGTAGAGATCGGGCACTGACCGTAGGTGCTCTTCTTGCATGGTCTGTCGCAACTCAGTATCGTCACAAAAGGCCTGTACGAGCTGTTGGCGTTTTTCGATCTCTTCCTTTGACATGAGCGGCTGCTTCAGCCATTGAGCTAATAGCCTGCTGCCAACCGGCGTCTTGCAATGGTTGAGGACACCGTAAATGCTCATGGTCTTGGAGCCGTCTCGCGGTCCCGGCATGAGGTTCAACGCCTTAAGCGCAGCCGCGTCAAGCTTCATGAATTGTGTGAGGTCGTGCTGGTAGAGCTGATACTGTCCGAAGTTGGACACGTCTTGCAACACGCTCAGGTATTTAATGAGTGCTGCCGCCGAGCCCATGGCCAGCTTCAGGTCGGTCTGTGGGAGGAGGGCGGCGCTCCGCTCGTCTTTCAAGAGGCGCGCCAGATCTTGTTCGATATCTCGTGTTCCAAAGTCGCCTGCGGGCCGGTGCGCCACAGCCACTCCGCAGCTTGTGATGATCTGTTCCAGCTTGGCCAGCTCGGGGTCCTTGTCCTTCTCGGCTCTATCGAGCTGGATCAAACACTCCCGCACGCCCAGTTGGATCAGCAATGCCTCAAAATTGGAGTACAAGTCGTTGTCGAGGAACTCGCTGACGCCGAGCTCTCGCACGCTGGCGTCGGCAAAGCAAACGCCGACGTTGCGGCCCTCTGACGCCTTGGCCGTGATCTTGACCGCCATGATCATGGGTGCCGACTCGATTTGCCCGCCCAGGTCATCCTCCACATCCTGGACATTGCCCGGTGACGCTTTCTTGACGCATTTCCAATTCATGCGACCACTGGAGCTCTCCCAGATCTCGACTCGCTTCCCCAATTTCAAGAGTGCTTCGCGGAGGAACTGTCGGAAAACGGTGACCGTCATGGAGACGGATGGGAGGCCGGTATGATCGTTTCTGCCGAGCTGTCGCACAACTGACGTGGTTTTGTAGACCTGGTACCGTTAGCGGGAGGCCGTGGCATATGCTGGGGTGCCTTGCCGTGTTTGCAATGAAAGTCGCATCATCACCATGGGAGGTGTACCAGTCACCACGATCGAATATCCTGATGACATCGTCGTCGACCGCTGGGAGGGATTTGTAGAAGCGAATGAAGCCGCCTTCGTCTTCGAGCTTCAGCTCGGGTCTCGACGTCATGATGCGTGGTCACAAGGAAAGAAGAAGAAAAATTCAACGCTCACGTCGCTGTCAACTGCACTTGTGAGCTAGAGTGGTCGTCGACGACGGGTAATCAGGGATTGGGGTCATGGAGTCGGACCCCACGCGTCGCAGACGCGTTTCCCATTAACCTTCACGCGCATGCGCGGCAGGCCGCGACGGCGCATAGGGTAGGTAAAATCGCCGAGCAGCCCGGCCTAGTGTATGGCTACCCTACGCCTCCACACAGCCAATCTCGAATTGAACACAGCTAGGGACAACACCACAAGAAGCGGTGCGGAAAAAGTCTCCGGAATGCATGCACTAGCTCGGATCTTTGCTTGCCGTAGCGCCACTCGGAAATTTAAACAAACAAAAAGACAAGGTGGTATTGGGGATGCAGTAGTACCTTGCGTACGTCGTTCACGTTTGGCTCGGACGAACACCGATTCGTTTCGTGTGGAGCATTTAAGCATATCCGTGCCCGCGCCAATCACTGTGCAGACAAGTGGCAGAAAGCTAACGAATGCGGATTGGCTGCCCACCGGAAAGCTTGTCACTATCCCAACACCTTAGGCGGGCAAGACACACTTGCCCGACCAACATCATTCAGCATCGTGCGCAATTGCCAACACCTTGATGGTGTTCTCGTCAACTGCACCACGGTGAGCTGAAGCGAAGATTGGGACTTCGGGCTTACCATGGGGATTCGTTACAAATTCTTCGCCGCAAGAGCCCACCATGCGTTGTTTAAAGACGCTGCGTCCCCTGCGTTTCTCTCCAGCTGCGTGGGGGACTGGACACCGATGTTGACCATCAAGGTTCTCACCACCAAAGTCCCGGGATGTGCTCATAGTACTAGCATCCGCGAGGCGCCCATCAAGGTTCGTTCCTCGCCCCCATCCACTTCTTGGCAGCAAAAATCGGACAGCATTACGAACGAAGGACCACGACTCGATGATCCACGCATTGTGGCGAGCAGAGCAAAGAGGTTGTCTTTCCTTCTGCTCGCGGTATCCACATGTTTTGCAACGTCGTGCACCACTGCTTTATGGTTACTATTAAACTTTACTTAAACTTTCCTTGCGCTCCGACTCGTCCGCACCTGAAGTTCTTGATACTGCTCAACTCCCTCATAATTACCCTCAGATTGACTGTACCTTTGCGTGTCAGTGGCGGCTTGCCTCGGACTCGACCTCTATCTCTGGTGTGCGCTACCAAAGGTAGTCGCTTGACTTTGCCGGAAAGCCAATCATTGGACAGCTCGACAACTGGTATCAGACCGTTCAAGATGCTTGCGAGATCCCTCCTGGCCTTGGCCCTATCCAGTGGCCTCGCCGCCGCGCTCGACGGTCCCCAGCCAACACAGGCGCCGGCCTATCCTCCCGTGCACAGGAGACAGAACGACGACGTGACGGCCATCACCGACTGCCACTTGCATGGGAGCGACTTGTACTGTATGGCCGGCAGCGACGAGTATTCTGTGGCGTACAGCGCGACCCAGACGACCGATCTGCCCTCGCAGTTCACCGACTGCCACTCCCACGGCACCGACTTGTACGTCCACTTGCTGGTCTCTCCGTACTAGTGCGCTTGCTCACATTCCCAGCTACTGCGTAGACGAAAATGGTGACGACGTCGCGGCCACGGGCGAGGGCGGTGGCGAGGAAGAAACCGACACCTCGGATTCGGAAGAGGGGTCCAGCCACGAAGGCCAAGACTGCCATTTCCATGCCGGCATCGAGTGCGATTTCTCCCTTCTCGGAAGCTACGAGGAGAATGGCTAATGGGCTACAGACACTGCGTCGGCGGCGACGAGACGGAAGAATCGACAGACACCGAAGATGAGGGGTCCAGCCACGAAGGCCAGGACTGCCACTTCCACGCTGGCATCGAGTGAGTCCTCACACAGATCACATAGCCCATCGCCTCGGGACTGACCAAAATGCGAATAGGCACTGTGTAGGTGAGGGCGAGTCGGAGCATGGAGGCGAATCAGCGGCCGCTGGAGGCAGCAGCAGCAGCAGCAGCGGCGGCGGCTCCGAATGCGCAGCGACACCAAGAGACTACGATGTCGGCCTGCGTGTTGGTCTCCTCTTTGCTATCCTCGCTACCAGCGCCCTGGGCGTCTTTGGACCGATCCTGCTGCAGCGTTTTGTGCCACGCAAGCTGAACCTGTTCTTCGTCCTGCTCAAGCAGTTCGGAACAGGTATAATCATCTCGACGGCCTTTGTCCACGTGAGTCATGCTGGGCGAGCGCGGCTACGTAGTGTCGTTTTGCTAATCTCCAACAGCTGTACACCCACGCGTACCTCATGTTCTCGCAGCCCTGCGTCGGCGTTCTGGGGTTCGAGGGCACCACATCCGCACTGGTGATGGCTGGCATTTTCCTCTCCTTCCTCGTCGAGTGGATAGGCAACCGTGTCGTCCTCGCTAAGATCAAGTCCGAGGCTGCCCTCACCGCCAAGGAGCGCTCGAAGGCCATGCTCAGCAGTGAAGTTGTCAGCGTTCTGGTCATGGAAGTTGGCATCCTCTTCCACTCCTTGCGTACGTGCTTTGGGTGTATTGTGTCTATATTCTCAAGAAACTAACCCGGTCTAGTGATTGGTCTCACCCTCGTGGTCGCGGGCGACAGCTACTTCCTCACCCTCTTCATTGTCATTGTCTTCCATCAGATCTTTGAGGGTCTTGCCCTGGGCACCCGCATTGCCGCTCTGGGCACGGGCCAGCACATCCACACTCACGGGCTGCCAGAACCCTCGGCCGATTCGGAAGCCCACAAGACCGCCGACACACTGCCCATTGCGAGCTCGTCGTCGTCGTCTTCCAGCCTTGTGGCCGGTGTTCCCTTGGGAAGGAAGCTCATCCTCGCTTCGCTATTCGCCTTCATCACCCCCATCGGTATGGCGATTGGTATCGGTGTTCTCGACCAGTTCAACGGCCGCAACAAGGCGACTCTCATCGCCATTGGTACTCTCGATGCCGTCTCCGCGGGTATCCTTGTCTGGGTTGGCTGCGTGGAGATGTGGTCCGCCGACTGGATGACCGGTGCTCACGGCAAGCAGGCCGAGCTGGCCAACGCCGACTGGATCACAACTAGCGTTGCCTTTTTTGGCCTCATCGCTGGCATGGCCCTCATGAGCTTCCTCGGCAAATGGGCATAAGGCGTGCTCAGCATTCAGAAAAGTCCTTTCTCAAGATACCCCAGAGTACGTCGGAGAAGTATTATACAAAAGACGGCGCAGGAAACCTCGCCGCAGGTGCGAGCGGAGGACGACATTTATGTGTTTCAAGATAGCAACGTCTTGCATGAGCATTTACGACAAGTCGAGTTTTGGGTGCCCAGGTGACTGGGACTGGTACATATAGGAAGACAAGTTGTGGACGAGATCAAAGGGCTCACTCCACATTTGGTTCCCATTAATTAGTTACATATCAACGCAATCTTTACGACTCTTGACATGAGCAATGTAAATGGGTTAGACCCGCATATTCTATCGCCGTCTCCTTGCTCCGATTTCTAAATCGCCCGGAACACATCTAGTAGTATGCCCTCTTCATCAGACGTGTTGCGTTGGTGGACGTGTTGCTGTGCGGGAGAACCTCAAAAGGGGTACGTAGCACATCCCAGTGATCGGACATGTTCGGGTTGCCGTACGGTCGAAGTGCAGCAAAGCGCATCCTGTACACACCAGTCAGCATTTCATCACCTCATGAAAAGAACAAGGAGAGAGTTGCGTACGTGTAGTTGCCAGGCTGTATGTAGCTCCCGTTCGCGAGCTTGCCGAACCACCAGTAGCTTTCTTGGCCCCTGGGCGCCCGTGTGATGGGAAAGGCAATTGTGTCGTCCTTGTCCATGGTCTCGGGGTCAAAGTACCAGTACAGGTCGGCGTCGCGAAAGCTGGTGGCCGACCCAATGTAGCCACCGAGGCCAGGCGTCGCGGGCAGCACCCAGTTGGCCTCGTCCCAGTAGCGGGTGAAGATGTCCCATCGGAGGTGGAAGCAAGCGTACCGGAGGCGAGAGCTCAGCTCGGCGTAGTCCAGGGGGTCGGACTCGACGTCAAAGGCCCATCTGGGTCTTCCGGCGTCGCCGGAGAGGTAGGGCACCGTGGAGAACATGGTGTCAAACTCCTTTTCCGTGTCGTACGCGGCACCTCCATAGGGGATGGAGACGCGCTCTCCGTTGTTGCCATTGATGTGCACTTTGCCACCGTACATGGGGAGCAGATCGTCGTCGACGTCTGGCAGCACAAAGAAGAAGTCTACGTCCCTGGTCTGGCCCGGGCGCAAGACGACAGGCTCGGAGAGGGTGACGTTGGGCACAATCGTCATAGGCTGAATCTCAAACAGCGACTTGATGCCATAGTACGTATCCAGCATCTCGAATCCTTCTTGCGGCTCCAGCTCAAAGTCATAAGTTACCGTTTGGTTGCCGTTGTTCGTGATTGTCGCCGACCAGTCGGACTGGAATGATTCCGTGTCCAGGAGTGCAAAGGGCTTGCTGGTGACCTGCGTCGTGTAGTGAAGAACCTTCCAGGCGTCGACGAGACCACTTCCGACTTGAAAGGGGGGCGCGGTCTTGTTCAGCTGGATATCAGCCGCACTCCAGGCTACACTGCGTCCACTGGTAGCGATACGGTCAACCACAGTCTGGGCGATGCCAGGGCCGTTGTAGGAACGCCCACCGTGGTAGCCGAGATACAGTGCCGCAACACCAGCAATGTAAGGGGCCGCCATGGACGTGCCGCTCATCTCCTCGTACTGTTGGCTCGGTACTGTGCTGACCACATTGACGCCAGGAGCACCAATCTCGGGCTTGAGATGAAGCTCATTCGTCGGACCCCATGAGGTAAAGTACGCCGCGAGGGGCTTGGAATCGGCAAACGTCGCGTTGGGCATACCGGTGACGTTGACCGCTGCAGTGGACAGGACGCCGTCCCCGTTTGACCCGCTGCTCGAGTAAAAGGGACCCTGTGAGCCTTCGTTGCCGGCGGAGATGGTCACGACGACGCCCTTTTCGACAAGACGAGACGCCACGACGGCCCATGGGTTGTCGGCGAAGCCATTGGGGCTTCCAATGCTGGCTGTGATAACATCGGCCTGGGAGAGTTAGAACGCTCTTATCACCCGTGGATACGGACGTACACCGGCACCATACGCATCGCAAAATGCCTGGATCAAGACCTCTTCGCTTGTGTCTACCGCATTCTGATCTTGTCAACAGACAGGCCGCAGAGTCAAGTAGGGCACTCACGTCTGCAAAAACCTTGTAACTGAGCAGCTCAGCATCTGGAGCGACTCCAATCAGCCAGTCATTGTCGGCAGCAATGATGCCAGCGACATGCGTTCCGTGACCATAAAAGTCCATAGGGTCATCGTCGGGGTGTTTGGGGGACTTGACCTCGTCCTGGTTGCTCCAGTTCGTGCCCACGAGGTCGTAGCCGCCTGCGACCTTGCAGCCTGGGCCAAAGCATCCCCCCAGCTGTTTAGGTCAGCTGTGTTGCTCAATGTTGTGGGTGGGAACGTACCGCTTCATGCGTGTAATCGATGCCAGTGTCGATGACCGCGACCTTGACACCTTGACCGCGGATGCCTTGTGCATGAAGCTTGTCGACGCCAGTCCACTGATGCATTGAATACTTCTTGGCTACCGTGTCGGGATAAAAAGGTCTCCTTTTGGCGATAGGCGCCAGAGGAACAGACCTCATCGGCCAGACATTGGCCACGCCGGGCATGCTGCGCACGGTGTCTTCGTTCTCAGATTGTGTCTCTATCGAGAACCCGGAGAATATGTCGCTGCAGTCAAACTCCTTGTAATAGCTGTTGCTGGGGCTGGGTCCGGACTTGGGATCCATCTGCTGAAGCATGACTCCTGGCCGGGTGCCCTGACAATGTCAACTCTGGCCTGAGCAGTTCCTGCGGTTACCCACCCTCTCAGTCTCGATGATGTACCTGCTTGTCTGGCCGTGCTCAGTGCGGTCTTCTGGCTGCTTGAGTACACTACCGCGGGTAATATGGCTTTTTGGCACATTGCAACGTGCGCTAGCCGTGAGGCTCAACACAGCCAGAAGCTGGGAGAACCGCATCTTCATCTGAGGTGATCGACAACAGGGGTGGCGAGAAACGAGTGGCACGACAATACCCCCTTTGAGCACCTTTGAGAGCAACAAAAGAGAAACAGGTGAGATCGATTCTTGTCAACGCTGCCTGAGAAAATTCTGTCGTGAGGAAACGAGACGAAGAACCAGGGTCAGACGAGCCATGCCTACCTACGAGGTCAGGGCTAACACGTGATCCCCCACGGGTGACACGACACTGTTATTTGTGTGACCTATTTCTCAGCGCCATGTGCTTGGTCAATGGATTGTTAGGTGAGTGCGGACCTTTCGTCCAGCTGTATGCCGCTGTGCGTTGGGCAAGACATGGGATGTCGGCCCTTGAGCACAACACAACACAACATACCGCAAAATGGCAAGGAACCAAACGCAAAGTGATCCCGGAACTGCCATGAGAAGAAAATGAGCCGAACAACCGCGACTCGGTCCCTGTCACACCTTGTACTTCCGCTGGCCGTACCAGCTGCACTCGCACAGTCCATCTGCCAGGTGCATATCGAGAATCGACCCAAGCACAAAGATCCACTCGAATGCAGGAGCCCGACGCAGAACCGCGGAGATCTGCAAGAGATCGACCATCCAGATCCGCTTGACTGAGTCTCGGTGCAGTCGTATACTGATCAGAAGAGGTGGACGAAGCAGCCGACAGTCCCTATTTCTTCGGTTGTCCTGACTGACCGCAGCATCGGGGTGGATTTTAGAGGAGCCCGTCTGAACATTGTCTGTTTGAATAGCTTCACTTGACAGCCTGGCAGCGAGAGTGGTCCTGGGATAGAGATTTCAACGTCTCACACACGAGGACGGCGCACTCGCCTGAGAAACAGAAGCAGTAGTGACACCTGTATGGAGTCTTCGATGCAGAGCCCGGGTCTCGACAACTGCAAAGTTGCGTTAGCAAGACTGTCTTGTGTCGCGAGAAGCGGATGGACTTGATGTGTGCGTCCGACGGTGCACGAGAATCAGTGGTAGTAGCGCTTGCATGACCTGTCCTCCATGTTGCGTTGCCATGATACCCTCTCGTCGAGAAGCTGGCCATGTCGTATATATAACGGCAAGATACATGATGCGCGGGGAGACTTTGGTCTGGCGAGGAGAGTGAATATGCTGCCTCAACAGTCTGATGATGATCGATGCAAGAGAGGCTCGATGCCGTGACGCAAAGAGCAGTTTATTGCCTCACCAGTGCCCCTTTTGGTCTCAACCTTGCCATCTCCGCAGCGCATTCGTGCGCATAACAGATTTGTCCACGCGACGGAGAGAAAACAGATGCCCGCAACGTGGCTCTCGGTCGCTTCCGAGGACAGGCTGATAACTGGCATCACTGCAGACGGAACATTGTTCGTCGGAGGCTTCGAGACTCGCAGGAATGAATGCACATGGATCATGAAACACGTGGAGGGTGGGTGGTGAGTGGCCAGGGAGAATTCCAGGCCCCTGTCCAGGGCCACTGTGTTGCAGGAGAGGGCTTGCCGCAGCGAATCAGCGCGCTGGGGCCCTGGCAGTGGCTTCAAGTTCAAGTTCGCTGTCGTGTGCCGGATAAATCAATCATATGGCTCTCATTCTGCTCGATGCAATGTCAATATGCTCAATGGAAAAAAGAAGTAATCACTAAACGGGATTGCCTTTCTTCCAGTTGTTGCAACTTTTGGGATGGAAAAGGCCACTTCGTGCTGAGCAAAACGGACGACTGCTGCCAGGTACTGCAGTCTTCAATCAATTGACCCCTGCGTCGTGTGGCAAAGGCGCTAAAGAAACGCTTCTGCAAGGCACGACGAATGGATGACTAGCCTGGGATCCTCTGGAAGGCCGCTGAGTCGTGTCTGCTGGCTGGTTTCCCGCTGTTGATTGTCAAGTCGGAACATGTCTCGGACAGAGAAGCAGACAGGCAGACAGACAGACAGACAGACAGACAGACAAGTTTGGGATAGTCTGAGGTTCAGTCGTCAGCAGAGACAATCGGGGGCACGGGACGTCGCGACGACCGTCACAACGGCCGTCACTGACTCGCAGATCATCCCAGCTTGACCTCAATTAATGAAGCCAAGGCGTTCATGAAGAACCGTCAGCCTTCAACTGGGGAACCAGCCCAGCCAGCCAACCAACAGCCCCTGTCCGTTTGCTGGGCTCCCCTCTCCACGTCTCCAGTCCGGTCTGCATGGGCTTATCGTCCGTCTCGACTCGCTCGACCTGCCGCTTCCTCGTCGCTCGCTGCTGCTCCTCTCTTTCGTGTTCAACAGCTCAACCCCCTGTTCCCTCCTCTCGCCTCCTGGATTGATTTCTGCTGGTCGAATTATCCGTATATCCCTACCACATCGCCACGCTCTCTCTGGTAGAACCGCCTGTCCTTCATTATTACCGACTGCGCGACTTTGACGAGGAACACCGACCACCCGACAACGCAGCCCCTGACGACAGCGAACATTCATCCGCCTCGACACTCGCGCACCAAAAACGCTCATTACCCATATCGCCAGCAGCATCAACAAGCGAGAGCTTGCATTGATCGACTGAACTGATTGTTCGACCACATTGGAATCTGCGTCACGCCCAGCCACCCTGCGAGCGACACAGCACAAACCACACAAGATGCCCTCCCTCCTCGACAAGCTCCAATCCAAGTTGGAGCTCCTCCGCCTCGAGAAACGCTACACCCGGTCCCGGCACAGGCGCTCGCACTTTGTCTCCGGCGCCGTCTACGTCGACGGGGAGTACGTCTTCCAGACGCCCAACTCCACCGGCTCCTCCAAATCATCCTCCCACACCACCGTCACTGGCACCCCCGGCGTCGACGCCCTCCATGGCGACTACTACGCCCACAGCAGCAACAAGGCCTACGCCCGCGAGCCCGCCGTCGACGTTATCGCCGAGGAGGACCGCGCCGTCGAGGAGGAGTTTCAGCGCAAGCGGATGAACCGCTTCAGCGCCATGCCCTCCATGTCCTCCCTCCGACGCGAGACAGAGACCCCCGAGGAGACGCACCAGAGGAAGAAGCTGAACCGCTTCAGCAGCATCGCCGGCTTTGGGCGGGACTATGATGTGAACAACAAGGCCCTGCCTGCGCGCCCAAAGGAGAGCCGAAGGTTGAGCATGCTGCGTTGAAAAGTCCATCTTGGTCGGTTTTTTTTTTGGTTCTTTCTACACGTACATATATTCAGCGCCTCTTTTCTCACACGCAAGATGGGAAGAATTCCACGGCAGCGGCAATTCCACGACCTGGGTGGCTTTTTGGATTTTCTATCACCGGGCGGCTCCATTCTACACCCACCCACCTTTTAACGACAGCTTCTTTGACGCCGCTCAAGACGCTTGCATGTTCATACGCTCTCTTAGACAGTAGTTCACATAGGCATCATGCATATCTCATGACTTTTCAATATTACTACAAACCAACGTTACATCGAGCTTCACGGATCTACAACGGCCTGCGTGCCAAGTTCGTCTGCTACTAAGTGCTTCAACCGTCGCAAGATGACTGGATTGCGATTTCAAACACTACAGTATCCTAAAACCCATGCCAATTATTATGCCCTGAACGCCGTGCAATGCTAAAACTTGTGCTCCTTTTACACCATCAAACCCTCATATGCCCGATCAAACGCCCTCCCTCCCATGCCAGGTACGTTTCGCAGCTGGGCCAGGCTCTCCACCTGTCCACCGTCCTCTGCGATCATGAGATCCAGGTAATCGACCAGCGCCTGGGCCTTTTTCGCGCCAATGCCGACCAGAGTTCGTATCCTCTTCACATCGCGTGAGTTGATAATGTCTAGTAGCAGCCTACCCTCCTTCGACGACTCCTGGGCGTCAAACACGGGTTGGGCGACGACTCTTGTTCTTGGCCGGCGCATCTTGGCTTCCTGCTTCAGCACAATGGGACTAAAGGACTCCTCGTCCACATCAGCTTCACCATCCTCGTACTCCGTATCCTCGTCCACCGTCACCTGCCGGCTTCGTTGCTTCCTCACTGAACGCTTGACGGGAGATACCCGGGCGCCCAAGCCGAGTCGTGCGCGCAGCCGGTCAATTTTCCCCAGTAGCTTGGCCTGACCAGGAAAGTAGGGGAGCGCCATCTCATAGTTCCTCAGGGCGGCCGCGTCATCTCCCTTCTCTTTCGATTGGCGAGCGGCCAGAAGAAGGCGCAGACCCTCGGACTGGTTCTCGTCACGCCACTCATCGCTATCAATCTTGCGCTCGAGCGCCTCCAAACGCTTTTGTACGGCTTCACTCAGGTCGGGCTGGGCCTGCGACTGCGGCTGCCGATCGGCAGCTGCCCTTGCGGCCAGCACCTCGCCAACCTTCTTCTCCACCATGGCTTCGATGTCGGCAGCTGAGACGGTTGCGGATCCCTTGGTCTTGGGCGTCGACATCGTTTTCGACGTGTTCGTCGTCGTTGGTCGTGCCAGCTTGCTTGGACGAGCGGCGGGCTCATGATCCGACGGGCGCTTCCCTGCCGACGATCGCCTCACCTGGCTGGAGTTGGCGGCAGGCTTGCTCGCCAGTGCTGTTGTCACGGGCTTGCTCGCCTTGTCCGTGTACACCGCGAAAGCCTTGACCGGCTTGTTGGTATCTTCCTTCTTGGCACCGGCCGCAGCAACATTGTGCGCGTTGTGAGCATTCGCCAGGGGCTGCAGCGGCTGCCGCCTCGCAGCACCCGTCAAGCTGGAGACCTGCTTAGGGACTTGCTTGTAGACGACCTCGTTCTCAATCTCCCGCACTTCGATGCGCTTCGCACGCGAGCTGACATTCAAGCTGCTCAGGGTGTCGAGGTGGTAGCTCCGCATGGGCGCCAGGTTCAGGATCATCACTGTGATACCGTTGTTCTGGCCCAGAGACAGGATGCGTGTCATCTTGCTCTCCCGGTATGGGATGCGCTTGTCGCCGCGCGAGATGGCCTCGATACACTGGCTCAGCACGAAGAGACTCTTGTTGATGGCAGCAGACTCGACCAGACGCTCTTTTCCGTTGTCGGTGCGTCGGTTGTCCTCGGACCCTGCGAGGTCAATGGCGGACGCCGTGCTCTCGCGGACGGTATCGCCAGTGGTCTGGATGATCTTGACGCGCAGAATTGCGTGTGACCGACTGCTGTGGGCGTTGAGCTTTGTGGAGGCCGTGACGCGGTTCTGGTTGGCTTCAATGTAGAGTTTCTCAAAGTCCTTCAGGTCCTCGCACGCACGCTCCGACAACCCAGCGACAACGGTCCTGCCACTGGCCTCGGCGCGTAGTGGTAGGCCCGTCGCGGTTCGCTTCTCCGGCGGCTCGAGGAGGTCGAAAACTTTGTCGTTGTAGATCTCGTAGTATGACAGGGCCACCTGCACGGTGGTCTCGCCGCCCGACTCCCTGGTGATCTTCTTGCCGCGTCGGAATACGCCTGATAGCAGACGGGGGATCACACCACGGTCGGCCAGTTTGAGTCCACCACGCATCGTGTGCGTTTTGCCCGTGCCGGTCACGCCATATGCGAAGAGTGTGACATCGTAACCCTGGAATAGTGCCTTGAGGTGAGGTGCCACTATAAATGCAAGGTCAATGGCTAGCTTCTACGCGTCAATGGCACCGTCCTACCTTCAGCTGTAAAGAGAGCCTCCTGTGATGTCGACTGGTCATACACGGAGTTGAAGGCGAAGGAGAAGTCCTCAGAGTCGTTCTTCGGGTTCGGAAGCTTAACAATCGTGTGAGGCTGGCCATTCTCGCCACCGTCGGCGCGGACAATAGTATCCTTGTCAGTCTCTTTTTCGAGCAAAGGGCGTATCCTCGCGACCACGCGAACCGACATGGCGATGTGATGTGCTGCTGGGTTAGTACGTATCAATTGGGAGGAAGGTGGGACGGGTCGGATCGTCAAAAATTGCCTAGCCAGGCATTGAGTGTGCGCCAACGGACTCTAGACCCCAAGATGGTGTTCCCAGTCGGTGTGGAGGTTCGAGATCCCAGAACAATCTCAATCGTGCAAGCGTGTCGGACTGGCATGGGTGTGTTGCCCAGCAACAGCTGGACTAGCTTCGCGAGTTAGCGCCACACACCTGCGCCACATGGAGGCGCCGTGACGTTGGACGGCTTTTCCCGCCTCCAGTCCATCTCGCGAAAGGCCAGTCTGAGCGACGACACTTGTCATCGCTGCACACATTAGCGACATGATGCGAGGACAATCGCATCTGGTCCGGGCGACGCAAAGGCTGCGACCTCAGTCAACCTCCCACAGCGTCTGCCGACAATGCCGCGCCATTCAGATCAGCGCAGCGCCGAGCAGCGAACCACGAGCCGGCGGGGATGCCTTTGGGACGACGCTCGAAAGCTCACGCGATGCAGCTGGTAGGTTGTCCAGCATCTTGACCGAGGAAGCGATACTGACCAAGACAGACGCTCGCTTCGAAGTACTCGGTTCTCCTTACTCGATGCTCTCGGTCACACTATCCGCCTCGCAGAAGCTGTACACTCGACGAGGGACTCTTGTTGGCATGGCCGGCAAACCTGAGAACGTATGTCTACGCGCAACAATGCCACATCTGCTCGAGCTAACGTATCCAGGCACAATCGACGCTCTCTCTACTGAACCCTCTCTCACGAGCCCCCTTTGGCGTTCCCTTTCTCTACCAAAAGATCACGGCTACCACGCCCATCACCGCCCTCATCTCGACAACATCACCGACGACGACCTTTCAAATTCTTCACCTCGATGGCACCACCGACTGGATGGTGTCGCAACGCAACTCCCTTCTCGCCTGGACGGGACATACTCTGACACTGTCCTCGCGCATCCAGCACAACCTCTCCATGGCTCACTGGGGGAGCACGTTCCTGACCGGCCGCGGCGTGGCAGCTCTCGCGGCCCCCGGGCAGGTCTACCAGCTCGACCTGGCCGAGGGCGAGGAGTTCGTGGCGCACCCGGGCAGCGTGGTCGCCTACTCGATATCCCGCAACGCACCACAGCCCTTTCGCTTCAAGAGCTCGAGCCTACGGCTGCAGGTCCCCTCCTTGACGAGGTGGCTGCCCGAATGGGAGTTTATGCGCACCATCCGCCAGTCTGGCGCTTACAAGGCCATGGCGCGGATCCTCTACAGTCTCCGCACGGTGACACGGAGGACTATCTGGGGCGATAGACTCTTTCTGCAGTTCAAGGGGCCCACGCGGGTCATCATGTCAAGTCAGGGCGTCAGGGTGGCGGATGTGCTTTCGGACAAGCAGGTGAACGAGATTGCCGATGCGCCTGCTGGTGTCGCGCCTGCGGCCGTTGAGTTAGCGACAAAGCCCGAGGGCGAGGCGAAGCTCCCTCCGCCGCCGACCACGGAGCAGGCGCCGAGTGCGATACGGGTTGCGGAGGTGCACAAGGACGGCAAGGTGACCTTTGAGGATAAGAAGGATCTCAAGGAGTTTGTATAAAAACATGGCGGGTGTAGATGTACTGGTGTACAACACGTTTTTCCTCTGTTGCTATTGTTCTACAAGGCCCTATGCATAGACAGCTACCTACGCCCAGACCCTACAGATCGCAATGTCGCCTGGGGAGAAAGGACCTAAAAGAGGCAATTTGTTTCCTATCAGGGGTCCTCCCGATTGCGTGACTGGCGTACGGTGGCGTATTCGCAGCCTGGCCATCTTGACATATGCCGTTAGTGCTTAGCCATTCGAAAAGAGGTAAACTCTAGCATCAAGTTCGTGTTTCCTGCTTTCTTTCACATCGCGCCAGCCGGTGTATCAGGCGGGATACCGGGTAGGCGGCAGTTCCTAGTCGACATCTTGACGACCTTACGGACCCCACATGGGCCAAACGGGACCTGGATCGACTCGTCCATTGCAAACCAGAAAACCCACCTCTTTTATCCCATTGTTCTCCTCTCCACCACACCCTGCACAGAACAAAGCAATCGCGTTACCCATCAGCGACCATTGAAAAAAAACTCAAGATGCCGAGCACCGACGGATTACGTGAGTCATTGCTATGCTTGTCCGCTCCGATTGAGCCTGCTGACGTCCTCTCTCACAGAGCCCCCGCTCCAGCCAGCCGAGCGTGAAATTGTCAAGTCGTATGGTGGATGGTCAAGCTTCATGAGCGCCTATGGTCTCAAGCCTCACGATCTTAATGACATTGACACGGCGCACAGCATTGTGAAGCAAATGGCTGCCAAAGATCGCAGGTAGTCGCAAAGGACAACGTGGAAGGCTTGGACGCGCGCGCCAGTACAGTCGGCCCGGGACTCTGTGTATCTCGCAATGAGAATCAAGTCTGTTCATACTTGTGATCAAGAACCTAGCTTGCTCTAGAACCATTCGAGACTTCAACTCCTACCGCGAGAAATATCTATCCGCCAAAGAATCGCTCATGAATTCATGCTGTTCTTGGCTTCCCTGTGCCGATGTGCACCTGTCTTCCTTACAAGCTGTTCAATCTTGTCACGAAGTCGGCAGTGATTCGCATGAGATGGCACCCAATTTCGTTGCTTACAAGAATGCCCTAAAATACGCCTGATCACGACCTGTGAGTCCTGTTGCGGTCCGACGGCGTATGGCATCTGGACGTCTCGAGTATGTAGGTGCCGAGGCTCCGTTCTGTCCGGTCTCCGCTTTTGCCGGGTGCCGGAGGGGCCGGTGGTTTTGTCTTTGACCCCGCGATGGCCGGTGCCCAGGTGGGGCAGCGGCCTAGATATCGACGCTGGTGCCTCAGTGGGAGCTCCGCTGATGCCAATCTATGAAAGAGAGTCGGTCCCATCGCTGCAAATATTTGCGTGGAGTCTGTCTTGTTTTTTCGCCCCTCTTTTACAGTCGTACGACACATGCCTAGAGACTCGGGACTAGCCGGCGCGCCAATACAAGAAACTTGTCGGTGACGAGGGTGGAACAACCCGCCCTATTGTTGGCAGAGGCCCATGTTGCCACGTTGTTTTTGTTGGCGGCATAACTTGAGCATGTTCCTTGTCCAGTCAAGAAACGTGCCGAGGGCAATGCGCCTATTCCGCGGTGGGGGCAGAGCTCGAGACCTCGTACGCCTTGGGGATGACAGGCCCCGCCCCACTCCACAGCGCGGTGTCATTGCAAGGCGCATCGCGAGACTGGGACGCGCAGAACGATGAAGCCGAGGGCAAGCTGGTAACTATAAATTCAGTGTCCAGAAGAATGGGTGTACTAGCCTTATATCAAGTTACACAACACCAGAAATCCTACCACTTGAGACTCGGGCACCATCTACTTAACACTACTACGCAGCATTCACTATCCCAACATGGCCAAAAACACGACCTCCATCACATACAGAAGTCATCGCCCGGGCGACATTGGCTACATCACGTACCGCCACGGCCTCATCTACCTGCAAGACCAGGGCTGGGGGTTCGAGGTGGAGAAGCTCGTGGCTCGGCTGGCCGCCGAATTCCTCGAAAACTACGACCCGGAAATAGAACGCTGCTGGGTGGCCGAAAGCGAAGGAGCGTATCTGGGATCGGTGATGCTCATCAAGGACCAAGAGCAAGTCAACACTGCGAGGATCCGCCTGCTCTTGGTGGAACCCAAGGCAAGAGGACTGGGGCTGGGGAGAAGTCTGGTGGAGCAGGCAATTGCGTTTTCGAGATCCAAGGGGTACAGCCGTGTCGTACTGAATACGCAGAGCGTCCTCAAGCCGGCGCGGAAGCTCTACCACTCGTGCGGGTTCAGGTTGACAAAAGGGCTGGGCGAGGGGAGCTTCACGGCGGGGTCGGAGAGCGAGGTCTGGGAGATGGTGTTGGATGGGTGACGGACGTAGTTAGGAGGCAGGTAGCTGGAAAAGAAGAAAAAAGAAAGACGAAGAAAAAAAAAGGCTCTAATAATCTCGACGTTCTTTGCCATCTGCTGCTACTTGACCGTAGCAAACGCATCCAACGCATCATGCAACCGCCCAAACGTCCCGTTATGCCAGCCCCTCAACGCCTCCCACTCATTCCACGGCAGCGTGGCAGCCATCATGCGTAGCCAGCCACCGACAATACAGTCGGCGTAGCTCGCCTTGGTCCCCAGCAAAAATGGCCCGCTCTCATCCCTCCTGTACAGTACCGCCAGACCACCCAGCATGCGCTCGAACGACGCCAGCATCTGGACCCGCGCCTCGCCCGTGAGTAAAAGGTCCTCCCAGGCATTCACGCCCGCGCGCCCCGTGAACACGGCCTTGCTCGCATCCTCGGTCGCAGGGTCAAACGGGAACCTGTCCATGGCCAGCTGCACGTGCAGCGTAAACGCCGCGTCGACGTGGACGTTGAACTGTGCGTAGTCCTGAAAGGCGCCCGGCCGCGCCTCGGTGAGGGGGATGAGAATCTCGGCGCCGGGAGGCACCGTGAAGTTCAGCGCCGCCGGGGGCTGTGGCGGGAACAGGTCACCCGCGCCCGCGTCCGGGTAGTGTTTCTGCAGGTAGACGGCAATGTCAAAGGAGTCGCCGAGGTACTCACCCGTGGCCGGGTTGAATAGCAAGGGTAAGGTGTGAAAGTCGCTGCCGTCGGCGAATTTGCGCACGGGAGGCACGGCGAGGGCGGTGCGGACTCGAGTGACGTCCGTTATGGGAGTCCATGTGGTCCCGTAGGGGACGGCTTTGAAGTTGAGCGCGAGGCGGGCCTTCCAGGGGTTGGGGGCGTAGCATGTCTTCTCGACGGGGGGGCTGGATTTAATGTCCCAGAACCGGAGGGGTTGCTCAGCTGTCATATTGGGATGGCAGAAGGGAGGATGGATACTTGACATGTAGTTGATGGTGTGAAGTGATGGCGAGGAGCATCGACTGGTATCATGAGGGGATCATGAGGTGGGGAGGCTGGGCGCATCACTGGGAGCGGCCTTTTGGCATCCTAGTCTCACTGTCACACGCTCGTCTGACCTGCACGTTTCTGGTGCATCGTGGATGGGACATGTACGTAAAAGTGCGGTGGCTGGTCTTCCGGTCTGCTAGGCCTCGACAATGGCGTTGAACAAACTACCCTAAAGCCCAGCTCTCACAATCCACCCCCGTCACTTTTCGTGAAGCAGCGAGCTTTTCGCGGTGATAAGAACCGGCCCAAAAACCCAATTAGCCACGTTCCCGGGACGTCCACGGACTTCTCCTCTGCCGGGTATGACAGCGGGCGGACATGATCTAGTCCGCCCTTCTCCACCGTGGCCGGCCGGACATAAACCAGCACGCTGCAGACCACAGAAATAAGTCATAGCAAGTCTTACCTTCTCTCATTGCTGTTGCTCATCGCTTGAGTGTGCCATACAATCTTCTCTATAAGTCTGTTTATCCCTTACAATGGCCGACGTACTCCTTATCGGCGACCTCAAGTTCGTCGACCCAGAGTGGTCCTCCCTCTCCTCCGAACCGGGCGTATCAGCGCTCCGCGAATATCGCACAGGCAGTCGCGATGATTTCCTCAGCAAGCTGAGCTCAGGCACATATGACAACGTCGTCGCCCTCTACCGATCCAATGAGTCTACCAAGGTCACGGGGCCCTTTGACGGGGAGCTCATCTCGAAGCTGCCCCCCTCGCTACGTTACATCTGCCACAACGGCGCAGGATACGACAACATTGACGTGGCCGCCGCCACCCGACGCGGCATCCAGATCTCCAGCACTCCGCAGGCCGTCGACAATGCCACGGCCGACACAGCCGTGCTCTGCATGCTCGGTGCGCTGCGCCTCGCCAACGTCGGCATGGACATTCTCCGGCGGGGGCAATGGGGGAAGGAGCCGCTGCCCACGGCACACGATCCACAGGGCAAGGTGCTCGGCATCCTGGGCATGGGGAGCATAGGACGTAACTTTGCCGCCAAGGCACGGGCTTTTGGGATGATAATTCAGTATCACAACCGCTCGCGGCTGGCCCCCGATTTGGAGGAGGGAGCGCGATACGTGGCGTTTGAGGAGCTGCTGCGGACGAGCGACGTGCTGAGCCTGAACCTGAACCTGAGCAAGGCCACGGAGCATGTTATCGGCAAGGACCAGCTGGCCATGATGAAGGAGGGCGTCACAATTGTGAACACGGCGCGCGGCAAGCTGATGGACGAGGCGGCGCTGGTGGAGGCTCTGAACGATGGCGATCGGATATGGAGCGTGGGGCTGGACGTCTTTGAGGAGGAGCCGATGGTGCATCCGGGGCTGATTGACAATCCGCGCGTGTTCTTGCTTCCGCATATCGGCACGTTGACATTTGAGACGCGGGTAGGTTGGCCTTTTCCTTTTTCCACTTTCTTTTTTTCTGTTTCCAACGCAAAGCGTGGACAGGGCTGACTGATGTGTGTAGCGCGCTATGGAACTGCTTGTCATCGACAATATCAAGTCCGCTCTGACGTCTGGGGAACTCATCACCCGCGTCAAGGAGCAGGACAATATCGACGCTGCCAAATGAAGGTGCAGGCTCTGATAAACCGAGTAATTTTTCGGGGTCAGCATAAGTGCTGTATCAGGGTGTGGTTTGCATTCCTGCGCCCCGCGTCGGCCGCTGGAACAGCTACTTTTTGCGCAAGCTGTCCTGTCCTGCCAAAAGAGGGCGAAGAGCACGAGCCGAAGCTACACGTGTTCTGGCAGCGCCTGCCCTTCTCTCCCTCCTCCCCTGTGCCGATCCCCAAAAGAAGGCGCACCTTCCTCCGCCCTCGCGATTCCTGCAAATGGAGGAAGGCGTGCACTCGGTTCCTTCCTAACATACATGCATATCCTCTAAACTTCCATTTTCGCATGTCTTCCAAGTTCCAACATCGAATTCATCTTTTTTTCCACAAGCTGCGAGAACATCACCACGCCATGACACAAACGAGCGGCCTTTTCTCCGCGCATGTCGGTGATGCCTCCGATGGATGATTTTCCCCGTCCCGCTTTCCCCACATCATCTCCGTAAACCGGTGACCGGGCCCGCGGGGTCGTGAACTTGTGAGAGGATCGAAGCAGACCAATGTTCATCATTGTCGCTTTTTTTTTATTTTTTTATTTTTTTTTAGACCAAGACACATCAAACGAGAACCATTCCACTGAAAAATCTCCAAGCCCTGCTCCAACCCACACAGACCATGAAGATCCTCATCACCGGCGCGGCCGGTTTCGTTGGCCAGCTTCTCGCCAAGACGCTGCTCAACGACCCCACGGGCCAACACACCCTCGTCCTCACAGACATTGTCGAGCCCCCGATCCCCGCGGGCGTCCAGCACCCCCAGAACGCGACGTGTCTCCAGGCCGACCTGCTCACGCAGTCGGACGCCGTCGTCAGCAAGGACCTCGACGCCGTCTTCATCTTCCACGGGATCATGTCGTCCGGGTCCGAGGCGGACTTTGACCTCGGCATGCGTGTCAACTTTGACGCGACGAGGAACCTGCTAGAGACACTGAGGACGGTCTGCCCCGGCGTCAAGGTCCGGTACACCTCCTCGCAGGCCGTCTACGGCGGACCGGTCCCGACACCAGTGTCCGAGGCGGTGCGGGCCACGCCCGAGTCGTCGTACGGCTGCGCCAAGATGATGTGCGAGTACCTCATCACCGAGTACCATCGACGGCAGTTTGTCGACGCGCTGGTCTTTAGGCTGCCGACAATCTCGGTACGACCGGGGAAGCCTACCGCCGCGGCGAGCTCGTTCCTCAGCGGCATGATCCGAGAGCCCATGCAGGGGATCGAATGTGTCATCCCCATCCAGAACCGGACGTATGAGCACAGGCTATGCTCGCCGGGCACGTTGGTCGGGAACCTGGTGCATTCGCTGTCGCTGGACAGGCATGTCCTGCCCGAGTTTGACAGGGTCATGACGCTGCCGGGCATCACTGTCACCGTGCAGGACATGATGGACTCGCTGGCCAGGGTGGGCGGGGAGGACAAGCTGAAACTCCTAAGAGAAGAGGAGGACGAGGCGCTCAAGAGGATCTTGTACTCGTGGCCGGCGGAGTTTGACTCGAGAAGGGCGCTGGGACTTGGTTTCAAGGCGCCTGGGTCCATGGACGACATTGTCCGCGAGTTCAAGGAGTACTTGGCGCAGTAGATTGATCATTTGCGAGGCAACTTTCAGAAGGCAAAAGAATAACTATTCGGACTGGCCCGTCCCGATTCCGTGAGCGAGCTTCATACATTCTAGCCATGTCCTCTGCCCATACTATACTATACTATACTATACTATTTATGCCTTCCCCGCCGACCCCATCCACCGCATGAGCTTCTCCATGACCACCTGCATCGCACTCGTCGCCTCCTCGAGCAGCGTCGTGAGCGGCACCTTGTCCGCCTTCTCCCTCATGACCCTCGTAAACTCGACATTAAAGGCGTCATTCACATTCGCCTTGCGCATGCCATTCTTGACACACTCGCGGTAAATCTCCTCCGTAAAAGCCTCGCCGCTGGCACCGTGCAGCACGAGGTTGACGCCGCGCTTGCTCGTCGCCGCAAAGATGGACGCCAGGCGCGGGTAGTCGAGCTGCGGCCCCTTGGGCCCGTACTTGCCGTGGACGTTGCCAAAGGCCGGGGCGAGCCAGTCGATGCCCAGGTCCATAAACTCCTCGGCCTGCTCGGGCGTGGTGAGGATGCCCTCGAGGTCGCCCGTGTCACTGACGCCGTCCTCGCCGCCGTTGATGCGGCCCGGCTCGGCCTCGCTGATGATGCCCCGCTCGTGGAGGTACCCGACCAGCTCCCTCGTCAGGCGCATATTGTCCTCCTTTTCGTAGTGGCTCATGTCGACCATGATGCCGTCGAAGCCGCCCAGGGCCGCGGCGCGGCGGATGATCTCGGGGCTCTGGGCGTGGTCCATGTGCACGGCGACGGGGACCGAGGCCTTGTCGGCCGCCTCGCGCGCCGCGTGGAGGAGGAGCCCGTCGGCGTACTCAATCGCCCAGGGGAACAGCTGGATGATGACGGGCGAGCGTTGCGCCTCGGCGGCCCGGACGGACGCGATGATGCCCTCAATGTTGTAGCAGCATGTGCCCATGACGGCGTAGCCGCCGGCCGCTGCGGCATCAATGATCTCGAGGGCTCTGTTCTTGGGCATCTTGAGGTTTGCTGATAAGGATATGAAAAGCAAAGAGATCTGACTTGGAGGGAGAAGGAGAGTATGAGCGAGAACAAGATGTGAGAGCGTACGTTGAGTAATACTGAGGATTGTCGTCAGTTTCCCATCGGGGAGCTTCCACTGTACGCATTGGCCCGGCTATACTTGCGATGCTCCACCGACAGGACCGCAGGCGTAGCGTAGTGTAGTGGGAGCGAGGAAGAGCGCCACTTTACCCGGGCGGACACTACGCCGCTCGTCGCCAAAGGCTTCTCCGCATTCGGTGGTTTTGAGTGCGCTTTGTTGTTCTCGTGAAAGTAGGAGGCGGTCGAAGTGTCGGCCAGAGACTCGTGAGTCGTGAGGGGTGGCGGGGCGTACAGGGTAGGCAGGTCGGAAACAGGCAAGTGACCTCGTCGTCAAGGGGTCAAGGACTCAGGACTCAGGACCGTACTGTTCGCAGCCCAAAGCAAGAGCTCTCATTCATCTCTCTCGCATCAGATACATATCAGTGCAACATATACGACGACCAAATATATGCGCTGTGAACATCGGCCATGACACACCTCAAACTGCCCCCTCACAACCCAAGCTTCGCCTTGACATTGTCGCCAAACGTCCACCCCTTGGAACCATCCCAGTTGATCGACCAGGTCATCAACCCCTTGAGCTGGCCGCCGTAGTGGCCCAGGGCCTGTCCGACCAGCGAGGGCGTCATGTACCCGCTGCCCGCGCCCTCCTGCGCAGGCAGACCAGGCACCTGCATCTCGTACGGCAGCTGGATCGTCGTCCCCTGGATGGTGAGCCCGCGGTGCAGGCAGTCCGTCTGCGCGACGAAGCCCTCGACGGTGCCGCGCGGGTACGCGTCGCCGTGGCAGCCGTACATCTCGCCGTTGTAGTACTGCATGTTCAGCCACCAGAGACGTCCGCTGTCCGTGTACTTTTTGATAATGGGGAGATAGGCGCCCCAGATGGAGCCGTATACCACGCTGCCGCCCGTCACGTACGCCGTCTCGGGGGCCATGGTGAGGCCAAAGTCGGCGGGCATGGCCGCGAGGACGCCGTCGATGATGCGGATGAGGTTGGCCTGGCTTGTGGACAGGCGATTGATGTCGCCGCTGCCCGTCAGGCCGGCCTCAATGTCAATGTCTATGCCGTCAAAGTTGTACCTTTGCAGAATCGGGACAATCGTGGAGATGAACTTGTCAGCCACGGCGGACGAGCTGAGGTCGACAGCGGCCGTCGCGCCCCCAATGGACATGAGCAGGGACGAACCGGCTGCCTTGGCGTCGCACATCTCCTCGGGCGTCGAGACCTTGACGTTTCTGTCCATGCCGTCCTCCCACAGAACGGTGCCGTCGGGGTAGATGATGGGGAAGGCGGCCATGATCACATTGTAGCCGTGTTGCTTGATGCGAGCGTCATTGATGGGGATCCAGCCCAGACCAGGATGGACACCATTGCTTGCACCGTCCCAGTTCTCCCAGTACCCCTGAAGGACCTTGCCTGAAGGCTTCCCTGTCAAACCACAGGTGGCCTGCCTAGGTGTCAGTGGAGCTGCGTGTGTCGTGGCGAGCAGAGTCGACATGGCAGCGAAGAGTCCCACGCCGGTATGCACAAGGCCAGTCATTGTTTCTGAGCGAACGAGGTCTTTTCGTCTTGTACTGTAGAGTAAGTTCTCCTGATGGTGCCCGAATGCCAGCTCAGAAGGAGATCGCAGAGTGATTTGCAGTCCTGGCTTGTCCTTCTTCCATTCCCCATCTTGACCAAGGCGTTCATTTATAGTCTCCCGATACCCACCAACACCGGGTTGTCCTCTCCAAGCCGTTGATGAAGCTGCTCACACGTTGAGTGTGGATGACACGATGGGTAGGTGGTATCAGCCCAAAGCGGCAGGTGGTTACCAAAGGGGAAATGTTTCAACCGCTTTCGTGCCTTGGGGTCTACGAGTCACGACTCTACATCACGCGAGCCGGCACCCGGCCCCTGAGCACGCGTAACGTAGTCTCCTGGCATGAGGTCCGGCATCTAGGTGACAGTTGCCGGGTTCTCGACGTTACCTCGACGCTGTCGTGGGCTAAGCATGAGATAGGGGCGGCTCCATCCGACCTCGGACTCCGTGGGCACCCAGGTAGGTTACAGCGGCTTACGTGCTTGCTGAAGCGGGTGATCTCTTCGTCACAAGCGGGAGTACCGAGAGGAGTCGTCGCGGGGAGCGCGCAATCGGGGAGCTTGTAGCTCCGCGGCATCCAGCCTAGGAGCGACATGGTTCTCCACTCGCTTCAATAACCTCTCTAGATCTTGCGGCAAGATTGCTGTCTTGGTCTGTCTCGCTTTTCGGGGGCCCCCACTTGATTGGATGTTACAGCACGTGGGCACATACTTGGAGAGTATCACGTTGCTA
This sequence comes from Emericellopsis cladophorae, assembly GCF_022114955.1. NCBI lineage: Eukaryota > Fungi > Ascomycota > Sordariomycetes > Hypocreales > Bionectriaceae > Emericellopsis > Emericellopsis cladophorae. Next base: position 50,862 of record NW_026250964.1, on the reverse strand, counting down.
TACTCGACAACAACTGACCGCAGAGATAGCCACGACTGTCGCTGGCGGGGGCGAAAGGTACGAGACTAGTGCCCAGTCCCGTGGCCATGTGCGTCGGCCTCTTGGCCGTCTCTCCTGCCTACTCAGCGAGAACTTGCGTCCTCCATCGTGGGGACCATGGCTGTCAACTGGAGATGGAACAGATTCGGGTCAGTCAAGTCGCCAACAACATTGATACCGACCGCTACACCATTGAAGACACAGCCTTCCTGGTCTGGAAGCGCCAGACATATCCGAGATGTGCAACCGTGATCTGAGGGTTGCTGGTGGTGCGTGCTGGAGAGGCCAAGAGCTGGTGTACATACGTCGATGGGAAGGTTAAGCGAGGGGAGATGAACTGCCCATGGCAGCTCCTTTCTTTCTCAAGGTTCCGCCCCGCTGAGCGCGTGGACAATGAACGAGATGGGCTTCATCATGTAGGTAGGAACTACATCTGCAGATAGCGAACAGAGTAATGTCGCCAGTATTGAGCGCTCAAAGTGTGATGCTAGGAGTCAAGACTCGGGGGACTCGCGGCCCAGCTATCAAGGGCGCAAGCAGCAGCCCCGTTGTTTGCGTGAATGCGGCCCAGTAGTAGAGGCATTTACCCGTTCACTGGATAAAGGTTCCTGCCAAATTGAATAAGTACGTTGTGCTTGAAACATGAAAAATAGACATGGAGTAATGTCGTGAACCACCTCTCACAGACGTCAACCAAATCACAGACAGGTACCTCGGATTGATCGAGTGCCGGACGATCCAGCGGACAAGAGCAGTCACAGCCAGGGCATAGGAGACACGTCGAGTTACAGCGAGGCTCAGATAGCATATTCAGAAGCGTAGGCTCTACGGGACCCAGACCAATTCATTCCGATGAGCAAGTGACACGACGTGCTCACACTCTCCTTTCCAGATGCCCGCCCAGTCTTGGGAAAATACGGCATTGAGACACCAGTCCACCGATTACTTGTTCAGGCACTCCAGAGCAGCCTCAGCAACGAGCTCCTGGATGCCCTTCTCCGAGTCCTTGGGGTAAAACTCCTCGCATTCCTCGAGCTCCTTGTTGTTGGGCGTGATGGTGATCCTCCACCTGTCGCCGACAGTCTTGTACTTGAAGCCGTAGCCGAACTCGTCCATGGCCTTGTCGGCGTCAATAGCGCCGTCGGCATTCCCATTGGCGTCGCTGTCCCCAGTGCTCCCGCCGCTGCCACCGGCGATGCCACCGCCGAGACTGCCGCTGATGCCACCGCTGATGCCACCGGTCAGACCACCACTGGCACCGCCGTTGGCACCACCACTGGCACCGCCGTTGGCACCACCATTGGCACCAACCTTGATGACGATCGTGACACCCTTGCCGTTGCCGTCTGACCTGCCGGCCTGGTTGAAGCAGAGCGAGCTGCGGCCACCGATGACGGTGCTAAATGCGCAGGCCGCCGAGTCGAAAATGTCGCCGGCAAGGTTGATGCCTTGACCAAAGATGGAGAGGGGGAGGCCAAAGATGCCACCAAGGCCGAACTGGCGAGTCTCAAGCTGGGAGTGTGTCAGCATACAGTCTCATGGGAGGTTTGCAGGCAGTGGTTGTGGACGTACGACCGGGGCAGCCGTGGCGGAGCAGGCCAGAGCGGCGACGAGGATGGCACTTGGCTTCATCTTGCTGAGGAGAGTCGGAGAAAGTCTGAGAGTTTGAGAGTGCTTGTGAGAGTGGCTGAAGAAGTTGATGCGATGGCGGTGATATGAGCAGGCCCAGTCCTTTCGTTGGATTGGGGGGGAGTGGGTGTCTTTATAGATATTGAGGCTGCTTCGCAGCAGTCCAAGCCCGTTCCCTTGGGACTGCCGTATACACGGGTGATCTCCCGAGCACAACAACTCAGTGCACGCCTCCACAATCGGCAGACTGATGAAAGTTCTCCGATGGAATGTCTCGGGCACCGAAAAGTCTTCCCTACACCATTCCAGGATGGTATGGTAGAGCCTGCGGGATGGCGTTGGCCAGCCACCCTCTCAACTACCTAGACCTCGCATGTTCAGTCGCCGCATGTCAGAAGGGGCGCACTCGCCCTAGCCATCACATAGATACTGCGGTACGCAGCTAATCTCCCAAGGCCGCATGGAATGCCTCGAGATGAGGCTTCCCCCAGTGTTGGGCATGCGGGTCTCGGGAAGAGGTGTCTCACACTGGACTGTGTGTCTTGCCAAGGCTATTGAACCCTTCGCGGAAAAACGCACATGAAATTCTGATCAATACTCTCAACCCACGCAATGGAATGACCCGGCCCTGGTAGGAATCCCCGCGAGGGTCGCCAATGCCACACCACGTGCTCCGGCATATCCAGCGTTGTCAGGCACACATCTGGTTCCCTACAGCCGAGATCCGCCACCTCCCTTATTTGCGGCAGGTAAGGGCCCGGCAGGTTCCTTGGCGAGAAACATGCCAGTCGCCCAACTCTGAGCATCATGTTCGGGGAAGAGTACTTAGCATGCCACAGCGGACTCGATGGTGTTTCCAAAGGGCAATGAATCAGGCATGCATGTATGCTACAAGGGATGTGTGCCGCGCCCGGTCCTTTGAGGTGCATTTCTGCCCTGGTAAAGCGGACAGTTCAGAATCCTACTGAGTGGGTGACTAAAGTATGGCGCCATCTCAAATCTTTGTCGCGTGGGAGGCGTCTATGAGAGAGACGGGCATCTTGAAGCCCTGGTTGCAGAGCAGGCAGAAAACCCCGCCCGTCTCGAGGGTATCAGTGGCCAGCATGCTCTTCCATGGGATATGCATACAAACATGCCCTGGGAAGTGCAGCTCTTGCCGAATGTTCAATTCAACTCCAATGGATGCTACCGATACCGATGCAAGTGTGCAGCTGTAATGTGGGACGTGTCAGACCCGTATGCACATGGATGGATCAAACCTTGGCCTTGGAGTTGGAGTTGAAGGAAGCGTCCGTCTGAATGGGGTCGACGGATTTGCGAAGCTCTCTCGGATTTTGAAACGATGAGTTGTCCTATAGAATTTGCCTACAAAATAACAAAGACTGCGTTAACCGGATCTATGGCCAAAGGAGCCGTGGAGGAGGATTGGCCTGCCGAGGTCGATTCGAAAGGATCGTACCCTAGTCTAGTACACGTATGATGTATCATCCCGAAGGACTATGCCAGGATGCGATCCTTCGACTGAGCATACGTATATCCATTATCGGCTGCACCCGCCAATGATTGCGTCAATCCCGGAGTCATATTCTCAGATATATCGCGCGTAGCTTGACTAGGTCCATAGATACTTAAACCTATGGCCCCGGAATGAGTGGCACTTGACCTTTCTTCTACATAACCCCCAGCAATCCTTGGATATGGCGTTGACAGACGCCATCGATCTGCTGCTATCAAAGTCGGCCATCGGCGTCTTGGCCATTGCTGCTGTGCTCTTCTTTGTGGCGCGAGCGCTCGAACTGGGCGTGGATGAATTTGAACCTCCTGTCATCAGGCCCCCTATTCCCTACATCGGACACTTGATCCGATCCGTCCGGGAACAGCCATGGTTCTTGAAGAATCTCGGGTAGGCCTTCTGCTTGCTGCACCGCAAGATGATTCCATCCGTGCCCTCGCTGACGCCGTACCCACAGCGAGGAGTGTCGCCTGCCCATCGCAACGGTGCCGATCCTCAAGGGAAAAGTATACGCGATATGGGATCCCTTTCTGGTGCAGGCTGCCTACTGCAGCAAGCATCTCTCATTCATCCCATTTGCTGTAGAAAACGTCCGCGGCGTGACGGGGTACGACGATGAGACGCACGAGATTGTCACAAAGACAGATATCCTGCCCGCCTACTTTAAGAGCATTTACGAGGGGACGACGCCCCAGCATATTCACCACTTGAACGTCGTGTCGCTGAGGCATGTCTCACAGCACATAGACGGCATTGGGCCAGATGGGCTTGTCGTCTCGAACATCTACCTCTGGCTGCGCAACCTCATGACTGTGGCTACGTGCGAAGCGTTGTTTGGTCCACGCAACCCAATCAAGGACGAACAGTCCGTAGAGGACGTGTGGTAATCCCCCCCCCCGGGAGCCCCTCCTATGGAAACACTCTCTTAAGATTTTTTTTTTTTTTTTTGCAGGACTTTTGAAACAGGTCTGCCAGTACTCATGGTTCATATCTTCCCCTCAGCCGTACTGCGAGAGACTCGGCTGGCGAGGCGAAGGCTCCAAGACGCACTGGCAGCGTACTGCGAAACAGTAGAAGAGGACGACGAAAAGGTCTCGGCCATGATCAGGAACCGTGTCGGTATTCTTCGCAAGTACGGCATCAAACCCAAGAGCATCGGCGACATTGAGGTGGCGCTCATCCACGTCCCAACGTCCAACTCCATACCGACCCTGTTCTGGTTCTTCATGCACATCTTCACCCGACCCGAACTGGTGTCCAGATTACGCGCGGAAGCCGAGCCAGTCGCGGAGCGTGGCCCTGGGGACACGGTAACCGTCAACGTGGACACCATCTCCGACAGGTGTCCCCTCCTCATCAGCTGCTACCGTGAGGCAAGTCGCCTCGCCAACAAGTTCACCTGCAATCGACGCGTGGTGCAAGACACGACGATCAAGGACAGGGACGGCCGCTCGTACTTGCTCAAGAAGGGAGGTCACGTGCGGATGCCAGCCGGCGTCCTGCATGCCTTGGAGGCGGCGTGGGGTCCCGACGCTGATGAGTTCCGGCCCGAACGGTTCCTGGACACGGGCCTGAGCAAGGAGGAAGCCAAGATTCGTCGTGTCTCGCACACGCCGTTCGGCGGAGGCGCCCACATGTGTCCGGGGCGCAACTTTGCCACCGCCGAGATCCTTGGGTTCGTCGTCTCCCTGCTCGTTGGGTATCAGGTGGCGCCCGCGGACGGGGACTGGTCCAAGTTCCAGGTCCCTCCCATGGCGCCGTGCCCGGTGGCGACGTCTGTGTGCAAGCCGCTGGACGAGCGCGCCATGTTTGGTGCGCATGTGACGAGACGGGGCGGATGGGAGTCGGCTAAGTGGGTGTTCACCTCGGAAAGGGTGAAGGAGTAAGCTGGGGTGATGGAGGCATGATGTTGACGACGACTCCAATACTTGAATGAATCGCAGACAAAGCTGTCAACAGCGGTCACATACGGCCATATGCAACGGGAGAATATTGCATCAACACATTGCAGCTGGGGATCTTTCAATGCGACTGACTGGTCAGCATGTGTCTACAATTCGATGCTTGTAAGCAGGCAGATTGGACGTGTCAGAATAAGACATTGTTATATAAGCACGAAGCGGGGTTCAATAAACGTCTACTCTGTCTAGTACTTTTCGCAGAGAGTAAAATGGAACATGAATATTTCTGAACCAAGACCACTCACGAAAACAGTCCCCTACGCCTTCAGTCCCCTACGCCTTAATCTTGGGGGCGTCACACGCCGCAATGATCAATCTATTCGATACGTGCAATGTCTGCCAGGAGCTCAGGCCAACCCCCGAACAGAAGGGTACAGCATTCCACGTTTTGGGCATCAGTGAGCTTGAACAAAGTGCCCAACTTGGGGCATGTTTCCTCTGCTCCCTGCTCTTCACCGCGATTTCCGATCATGGCTATGTAGCACCGAATGAAAACCAGATGTTTGTCAGAACAGGCCATGACGAGCCGTTCTTTCTCATGTGGATAGATGCCCAATTGCCAGTCGTTCCGCATCTTGAGATCTTTCGTCAGACAGGTTAATTAAACCACGTTCCCGATGCCGCTTCGTTCTCACATATGGTGTTGCAGGGTCTGCAAGCGCAATCAAAGGCCTCGGGTGGGCGAATGCTATCCCTCGAGAGCCAAATAATCAGGCTACGAATGACCTGATTATACAGTGGGTTCGCAACTGCGAGGAAAATCATGCGGAGTGCAGAGTTGATGTGCAGGAGACACCCAAGCGCCTGTTGGATCTCGAGTGTCCCGGGCCCGAGGGCATCTGCCTCGTGCAAGACTTGAATCCCTCAAAGTACATCGCACTGAGTCACTGCGTATGGTCTCCCAAGGTCATATGATTTTCATCAGATCTGACAACCGCAGTGGGGGGACGTGAGAGCGTGCACGACTACCAGCGACAATCTCGCCAGTCGCCTATCCGAAATCAAATGGGATGATCTGGCAAAGACGTTTCAAGATGCTGTGACATTGACGAGGCAGATTGGCCTGCGATACCTATGGATCGACTCGTTGTGTATTGTCCAGGATGATTCGTAAGGATACTCGTCTGCGGATGTGTGGTGGAAGTTGTCAAATCTTGCTAACAGCCCCAGGGATGACTGGAGGAAGGAATCCGTCAAAATGGGAGACATATATCGTGGTGCCTATCTGACAATCGCCGCCTCCTTAGCATCCGCCGACGACGAAGGCTTTCTGCACCCGTCGAAAGAAAGAGACGTCTACTCGGCCAAGTGTCTACGTGTACCATTTCAGGGGGGTATTATTACTGGCATGTGGATGCGCACGATCCACGACTCCCGCCTCCATTCATTCCACAACATCAGCGAGCCTCTGTCCACTCGGGCCTGGACGATGCAGGAGCGAGTACTCGCACCGCGGCTTCTGAGCTACTCCTCTGCCGTTACCTTTGAGTGCACCGCCTTGGCTGTCTGCGAGTGTGGCCACGCCATGTATCCAGATCCTTACTACCCCCCTGTTCACATGCTCCAGGGCCTTGACAACAAACAAGGATTTTTATCGGTCTTGCAGGGTGACCCGCAGTCGATCGCGAGGATGTATTCTTTCTGGTCTGACATGGTATCTGTATACTCCGGTCGAAAGTTGACGTTCGAGACGGACAGGCAGATTGCGATTTCCGCCATTGCGAGAGTCCTGGCAAAGCAGTACGGCGATGAATACATCGCGGGGCTTTGGAAAGGGAACCTAGTTCCCGGTCTCACCTGGCACAATGATATCCGGCTGCCAGTCATCAAGGATGCTGCTGCTGGATCGCATGCCGGGCTGTCGAATCGACCACCGTCCTGGAGCTGGCTCTCGGCAAAGAAACTCGTCAGTACGTATAGACTTCTCCCCGGCCATTGCGAAGTCGTATCGACGGACGTTCAGGATGGCGGTCTTGACGACAGCGGCCCGGCTCGAGGATGTATCACGCTGAGGGCTCAGACTGGGACTATGGTTGCGCACCTACCGGAGGAAGGCCAGCTCGACTCGGAAACGTCAGGGGCCACGCGGTTCGCGATACTCGGTCCGAACGACAACCCAGTGGAGGTATTTAAAGTAGAAGACTTCAGGCTAGATAGACCGGTCACAAGAAACAGTGACCTGGACGTGTCAGCAGGCATGCAGGGCTATTCTTCGGACCTCGTGGATGGGACATTTCCTATCCGGGTGTTGTGCTTGCACCTTGGGACAACTGTCATCGATAACAAGGATCGGAAGACGGAGGTTTTTCTCGCTCTTTTCGAGCTGAAGCATTTGCAGGGGCGGTTTTCAAGGATCGGGCTTGTTCGAGCTACCATCACCAAGGACGCTCTGCGAGAGTGGCTTGGCGAGTCTCATTGTGAGATCACGATACACTGACGGGCAGGGGAGGCTTGAAATTCACACTCCCGAATCGACAAGCACACATACTAATGGTGTTCAGCCATGCTTGTTTTAGGCATCGGCATCAAGTTTCCGGGAGAGTAGATATTCCACGACCTGCTCGCGGAAAATAAGGGGCTTGCCTCACTTTGGGATCTTTGAAGGGAGAGCATTTAACATTGGGGGGTTGGTTGAGGATCCGCAAAGGAGCTAATGTCGTCCTAGGGTAGGTTGATACACATGCTGCACCTGACGTTAGTTAACTGTTATTAGTTAGTTAGCAAGACTGGCGTCTACATTTCTCTGGCTACCCTATACACCCAGTTAGTATAGGCCTTGGTTTGAGCTACCGGGTCACGTGGTTTACCTGCTCATCGCCATCACTTCATCTTCGGCTACCTATCAATGCGCCCATCGCCGTCTTCAACGCACAGTCATGTCGCAAGGCATGCCGGAAACCCCCGCTGATGTATGAGCCGCGTAGAAGGGGTGCATGTGGGCAGTGCTCACGCAAGAAACGCAAAGTGAGTGGCCAGCAACGTCAGGTTCCAAGCACCGGCCCCTAAGAACATCGACCAGTGTGACCACAAGCAACCACGATGCTCGCAATGCGTCAAGCACGCCGATGTCTGCGAGGCCCGAACATTCAAGCTATCGACTCCTGCTGTGTTTGAGGAGCGGCGCGCCAAAAAGACCAAGGCCAGATCCTCACGAAGCTCCCGGTTTATCGACGACACTGGTCCGTCGATAGAACCAGATGGCAACGACACCATCCTCAATGCATCGCCACCCTGCTTCCAAGACTCTGGTCCTTCGAGCAGGACACAGCATGACACTTTGGACCTGTTGCGCCCCCTGGACCAACAGCTACTCTCGAGCACCTTGCCAGCAGAAACCTCTCCTCGCAATGATATGCAGGACCCGACGACGAGCGATCAAGCACAAGCTGACGGGACTTTGAGCCTCGCTTCAGTCGTACCAACTTTACTGCCAAGCTCGGATGACGACGAACTTTTCCCTTCCGTCTCCTTTCCAGGCCACGGGAGTCTAAGCCTCGACGCGTTCTCAAGTGCGGCCAACCTTCCATTGACGTCTTCCACAACTACTACAATCGCCCCCGTTTTAGCCGCACCCGAACGTCTCTACTGCCCGATGCCGTGGCCAGACGACATGCTGGCCTCGCCCGAGCGCAGGTTCCTCTGGCAGTACTTTCTGTCGGTAGCGGAAGCCGACTTTCTGTGTCTGGACTGGGAAGACGTCGGACACCTGTACGACTTCCAGCACCCATACACCACAACCCTGCCTCAGATGGCTCTGTCGAGCAAGGCGCTCCGAAGTGCCATCTTCTGCTTTTCGGCTGGTCAGTACCAGCTGCGCCACAACAGCCGGGAGCATTTCGCCCTGACCAAGACGACGACGAGCGCAGAGGCGGTGCGCGCCATGCGCGCTCAGCTGCTGCAGACGACAACCAGCGACGATGACTTGCTGCCGCTCATCTGCGCAGCCACATTGTTGCATTACTTTGCTACGGAAAGACATGACTATCTACGAATCGCCTCCAACCTTGTCTCGCGATTCTTGGCACGGAAGGCTCTCCAGCAGAGCCAGGCACCCCTCTCGCTACCTGAGATTCCCCTGACCGAGTTTCGATGGACCGTCATATCCACGCTGTGCTCCCTGCGGCAGCCTCAAAGCCCGCTTGGCGAGAAGGCCTGTCGGATGATCGAAATGGACGACGACGAGATCAGTCGCAAGTACTCGGACGCCTTCAGCGGTTGGATCAGCCATCCGATTTACACCTTCTCCCCGAGGCTGGTCAATCCTCTTCTACGCATTGGACGACTGCTGGAGGCACAGCTGCTGCAGCTCGACGGCACAACCACGGATCCCGACGATCTGGCCGGACACGATGACGATCGCATAGCCGAAGCCGAGGAAATGCTCCTCCACGCACGCGAACGCGACGTTGACACATCCATAGCACGCATGCAGATCAGCGATCCCGCCACTGTCGTCGCCCTCAACGAATCCATGTACGCAGCGAGCGCCATCCTACTATACGCGCGACTGCACCAGACACCATTCACAGCGCCCTTTATCCGGAAACAAGTACACATTGTCACCAATGAGATTGCCAAAATCAGCTCCGACTCCCGTGTCTCCTTCTCCGTCGTCTTCCCGCTGTTCATCGCGGGCTGCGACGCCGCCGATCTGTCGGTGCGCGACATGGTCAGGGAGAGACTGCGAGAGCCCAAAGGCATCGCCTACGATCGTGGCGACCTCGTCGGTGCACTGGAGCATATTTGGGACATTCGCGATGCCGAGCCGGGTTTGCTGTGGCCCGACTGGGTGGCCAAGGTTGATCCAAAGTACCGCATCAGCTGCCTGATGTAACATTGTCAAGGGCTCGAGGCCCAACATGTGCTGGTGCCATGGACTACCTAATTGACAAACATGGCGTCGTACATCATCTCTCTCATCCTGCGCCGGGCTCCCTCGCTGCCGCGCCAGCAGACGGCCAGCCTTCATAACTTGGGTTGCTCCGACCTGCAACATGACCCGTTTGTCAGTTTCGACGCTGTATCCTTGCCGCTCGGCACGTCAATGGCCGGGTTGGCCGTGAAGAAATCGACCGGTGTGATGTGCAGTTGCAGGATCTCCACAGGCCTGCTCGGGGTCAATGGACTGTTCTCATACCAGCAGAAAGGGGGACACGTACATGACAGGCCAATCTTCCACGCGGGGATTGTGCGTCAGCCCAAAACAGCTCCAGACGACAACGTCCTCCTGCAGCAGATCCTCGTTGCGCGCCGCCATGTCGGCCACGCCGCCGACCTCGGCCTTGCTGGAGAGCGGGTAATGCCCCGCCGCGTACAGCTCGTGGTCGCGATACTTTGTCAGCCAGAGGTGGTGCTTGGCGAACAAGCCCCTCTTGGCCTGAATACTGGCTGAGTCGGCGAGGACCTTTTGCGTCGGGGGCGGGTCGATCTTGTACCCGACCGGCCGCCCGGACACGGGGTTTCTGATGTCGAGGTTCTGGATCTTGAAGACGCGGTTCGCCTCGGGACAGGCGTCGAAGCCGGCCGACGTGAGCAGCGGCGTGTCGACGACCTGGTACCGGTTGCCGTGCGGGTTCGTGCGCGCGTCCATACGCACGGGCAGCGAGTCGCTCTGCACAACCGTGTTCCTGTGCCCGTCGACGGCCGGGTCGATGCGCACGCAAAAGATGTGCTGGTGGTTCTGCGCAAGGGTACCCGGGTGAACAACGTTGCCCCAGGGCGCCGTCTTGCCCGGGTCAATGTTGACGACGGAGACGATGCCCGTGGCGCGCGTCTCGACGTTGATGCCGCCCGCAAGGTCCAGCTTGTAGTTGAAGACGTACTCGTAGTTGGCGAGCGTGATGATGAACTGCACCACGAGCTCCCGGCGGCGCGTCGACACGGCGCGGTTCGTCATCCAGTTGGTATGTTTCCAGCCGATCCCGTCGTCCTGCTCGTGGAGGCAGATGACCTGCGACGCCTTCTCGGCCCGGCCGCTCGCGTCCACGAGCACACCGTCAAAGTACTTGATCACGCCCAGGCAGTCACAGCCCAGCGCGAGGTTGTTGACGGCGTGGCCGATGCCGCCGTCGCCAAAGTCAAAGGCCTGCTTACGATGGAACGGGGCTCTGGGATCTGCGTACGGGACGGTCTGGGGAGGAGGCCGTCAGTCTTTCATTCTACAGTGGAGAAACGGTGTGAACGCACCATTTCGCTGATGGAGAGGCGATAGAGGACGCTGCGCCCGTCGTAGCAAATGTCGTGCAGGACGGCGCCCTCGCGAGGGTTGAAGCTCACGCGGAAGCGCCACTTTTGCCACTCTACAAGACTTTCGTCCTTGATGGAGAAGCTTGGACCCTGCGGCTGGACCACGCTCAGTGGCTTCAGGTCCTTGCGCGTGCCGCCCGGCAACAGCTCCGGGACGTACTCGGCCGGCGCGCAGTGGTCGAGGATGGGCCCAGTCTTGGGCGTCGTAACGGCGAGAGCATCGTCGCCGCCGCCCGTCGCGAGCTCGTCGATGCGGATGATCTCGTTCTTCTCAAAGTCCATGACGGGGATGATGGGCAGGGGATACGCGTAGTAGTTGGCGTCCGGGTGGCCGCTGCGTCGGTCCATGGCAAAGCACAGGCCCTGGAAGAAGCGGCGCACGTCGCCTGGCTGATCCATGCCGCCGTAGGGCCACGGCTCGACAATCACGTCGAAGCCGTCGGGGAGCGAGAACTGGGCTATCCTGGCCTTGAGCAGGGGGGACTCTTTGCATGTTTCCACGAGGGCGTCAAACTCCCATCTGCAATGTCAGCCGAGCTGGGGACGAAGAAAGAAACAGGGGTGGGAACGTACGTGCTCAAGCCGGCCAGGAACTCCTGGCCCACGACATCTTTCGATACCACGTTCCTCTTGTTCAGGTCGACCGTCGCCTCAATCTCGTCCGCCTTGCGCTGCGCGGACGTGCCTGCTCGCACGTAGTGCACACGTGCGAGACGCGGGGGTCTAGGCATGTCCGTCGTCAGCCTGCCCGCGTGCTCGAGGTCGAGGAAGGGGACCAGCTGGGCCTTTTCAGGCTCCTGTCGATAGATCATGCGGAACTGGATCACCTCGTCTGGCGAGGAGGCCAGGACAATGTCCCGCGCGAGGCTGGTCTCCTCCACGGAGAGGGAAGAAAGGGGGTGAGGTGCGTATTCGACCATTGTGCTGGCGTTGCACTGACTGGATCTAATTTTCGAGTCAAGAAGACGGAGAGTTATTATGTGGCCAGATACCTTGCTTTAATAAGTTCTAAGCTATACATACATGACTTCATTTCATCCGTCATAGTATGAAACCGTGGCCATCTAGTCTTGTTACGTAAGTATTCCATGGGCTCGGTCGTCCGCGGAAGCCTCGCAAGCTTCAGGCTTGGAATTCTTGCCTCTGTAATGTCCATGGCTTGACTGTTTGGCAGGCAATGGTGATAGCACCGATGTCTATTGGCACTCGGGCTGGTCGGGATGGAGGCTGCGGCAATATTTCCTATTCAGGCAAAGCGCCAAGCTGCACAACAGGAGGTATGTGACGGTCGCTTGGAAGGAATAGACCGGTCCGGCTGTACCAAATATGACAGACCGGGTCAGGCACAGATCGAATCCTAGTTTGAAGATGTTGGTCTGGTTCTCCTGATGCGCGCAAAGGAAACCCGTGATGAGCGCCCCCAGGCCTACCCTGTACACAACGCCGTCGGCGCCAAATAGGCATTCGTCGGCATCAAAATCAGCAAAGAACATAATTACTAGTACACGGGTCTATTCCGCAAATGTTTCTTGCCATTTCACTCAAAGTCTTGATGGTCAAGGTGGGCCATCTATTCGACGAGGCGACGACGAGGCCTTTTCACCAAGGGCTTCAAACAAGGCGCACATAGATAGTTCACTGCATTGAGAGTACCGAGTGATACAATCCCCATCGTTTCAACATGCCCGCCGCTGTTGGCCGACCGGCCCGGTCCCTGCTCAAGAATCATCACCCAGCACGCTCGATATATGCTACGCACACCTCATCATATCTCTGCTTAGCACTACTACAACGTCAAGCCTGTATCTCCAGACCGATGCTATCAGCCAGCCAGCTCAACTGCTCCTCACATGCGCCAGTGGGATCTTTCCTCAGTTTGGCGTAGCGTTGTCTAGCATAGCGTCGGTGGTGGAGAGAGTTGACTCGAGTTGACTCCTCACAATGAGGGCGTTGCGGCAATTTCGCCCTTTCTGGAAGTGGGACCTCACAGCATAGCATGGCTTGAGATATCGACCTCCAGTGGCCTCTCAACAACCAGCAATTGACGAGACAATGTCCTTGCATACGTATCGCCATTATCTCCCGGTCCCCACGCACCTGCATCCCGTTATCTGGAGTCTGGGGAAATCAAGGCCCCCCTCCCCCGATGGGTGCCCGGGACGCAGGAACCCACCGTGCCGGTCTCGCAATGGCAACGGTCTGGTATAAACTGTGTCTGCTATCGCGCGCCGTTCTCTTTTTCGATGGGCAACTGGCCTTGCTTCCCATCGATCTTAAGGAAATGACAACCCCTGACACTGTTTGAACATTCGTGGAGTGTTCACAGACCAAACCTCACGCCTTCTTCACCCAAGACCTTGCACGCGAAACCGCAACACACACCTCACGCCATGACCACACCCGTCGATCCCGCCGGCACGGGCCTCGCGGAAGGCAGAATGGCCCAAGACAAGACGGACGCGCGCGACCTCGCCGCCCTGGGCCACGACGAGGCCCTGACGCGCAAGTTCGACTTAGTGAGCATGCTCGCGCTCGCCTTCTGCGTGCTGGGCACCTGGGCCGTGGTCGCGCAGAACCTCGAGGCCGCGCTGACTATTGGCGGGCCCGTCAGCATCTTCTGGGGCCTGCTCCTCGTCATGGCCTGCAACCTGTGCATCGCGACGTCGCTGGGCGAACTGTGCAGCAGCATGCCCACCGCCCTCGGCCAGGCATACTGGGTCGCACGGCTGTGGGACAGCCGCCGGGGCCGCTTCGCATCCTACCTCACCGCGTGGATCAACACCTTTGGCTGGTGGGCCCTCACGGCGTCGCAAAATGCCTTTATGACGGAGCTCCTGCTCGGCGTCAAGGTCATGTTCGACCCGGACTGGCCGGGCGCCACGCAGGGCTGGACGCTGTTCGCGGTCTACGTCGGCATCACCGTACTGTTTACGGGGTTCAATCTCGTCGCCTGCCGTTCCGAGAAGACCTTGCCGTGGTTCAACAACTTTGTCGGCGCCGGCTTTGTCCTGCTGTTCGTCCTCATCGGCATGGCCCTGCTGATCGCCATAGGCGTCACGCCTGACCTGCACTACCAGCCGGCCTCCTTTGTCTTTGGCGGCTGGGTCAACCAGACGGGCTGGGGCGACGGGGTCGTGTGGTTCATTGGCCTTGTGCAGTCGGCCTACGGCCTCACCGCGTACGACGCCGTCATCCACATGGTCGAGGAGGTGCCCAACCCCAAGCGCAACGCGCCCATGGCCATGTACCTCTCCGTCGCCTTTGGTTCGCTGTCTGGCTTCGTCTTCATGATCTGCGTCGTCTTTAGCATCCAGGACATTGAGAGCGTCATTGGCTCCCCAACGGGCTTCCCCTTTGTCCAGGTCATGATCGACGCACTGGGTCTGGTGGGCGGCGTCGTCCTCACGGCCCTCTTCCTCTTCAACGGGTTCGGCCAGGGCATCAGCGTCATGACCTCCGCATCACGACTGACCTGGGGCTTTGCGCGTGATGGCGGTCTACCCTGGGGCTCGTATTTTGGGCACGTGGACCGCACCTGGCACGTGCCTGCACGCGCTCTGTGGCTGCAGTGCTTCATCATCTGCCTCATCGGGGTGTTGTACCTCTTCTCCAACACCGTCCTCGCAGCCGTCTTGTCCGTCAGCACCATTGCCCTGACAATCTCCTACGCCATACCCATTGCTGTGCTCTTGGCTTTCGGCCGCGACAGGATGCCTCCTCGCGAGTTCTCCCTTGGGAGGTTCGGCACGGCCTTCAACTGGGTCTCCATCATCTACTGCCTCGTCACGACCGTCTTCTTCTTCTTCCCCGCCGCGCCCAGCCCGGCTCCGGCCGACATGAACTGGGCCATTGGGGTGTTTGCGGTCGTGTTGGTGCTGTCTGTCCTGTTCTGGTTCGTCAGGGGTCGCGTGACATATCTTCGCACACGGGATGCGTCTGAGAGGGCCTTGCGTGCAAGACAGCTGGAGACTGTCACATACGATGGTTTGGAGGCAGACCGTGCATCCGATGCTGGTACCACCGCTGGAGCAAAGGGGAAAGTACTGTGATGTGAATGTATTACCACATGGGAAAGTAAAACTTGTTGATTCTGCTGATCGATTGCCTGAGCTGTTGGGTGCACCCAGCAGGCTCAACAACCCCACGACCCACCCACCAGCCACGGTCACAGCCACCGCAACGGCCACCAGAACAGCTCGCTCGCGGTAGAAGAAGAGAGTTAAGCCACACAAGAACCGGGGGCCCTCCAAGACCCCGTACAGTCAGTCAAGCCTCAATCGTCAAGTGTGGCTTGTCGGCGCGAAACGAAACCCCCTCAATGCCCCATCGTTTCGTGCCCAATGGCCCCCCTCGACCGAGCCACAGGCGGTGTGTGTGGCTGACACGCGATGTGGCAAGGATGCACAAGATCGGCAGTCCTGACGTTCGGTGCTGGATTCACCCGGCCGCCCAATAACATTTGTAGGAGGGGCGGGACACGGGGCGCCATTCCCGGCACCTGCCATTGGTGCATCGTCTGTGCTGCATTGATGCACAATGAACGACGACGCGTGTCGCCAGTCCTGGGGGCAACGAAAATAGGTGGTGGGCTATCAAATAACACGCAGGTTGGCAGGCAGCAGCAGATATGGACAGCGGCTATGGAGCAAGAAGGCCCGTTTGGCTCACTTTTCCCCTTCCTCTTTATTTGTCTCTGCCGTCTGTCAAAGTTCCCCGTGGATCGTGTAGCCATTCTGAAATCTATCGCTAGTATACGTAGCGCCACAACAGGAGGAAAAAAGTCCCACGGTCCAGAATCAGACCGCTTGTAATAAAGTTTCCCCCCTGTTCGCGACCCCTGCTAGCCTCTGAACACCGGCCTCCCCACCGGGCTTTCGTCGCCGCTTTTCGTCCGCATCAGTCCCACAGTTATTCCCGGCAGCCTCGGCGAGTTCCGCTGGTGGGAGGTGGGAGGTTGGAGGGGCCAGAATTGGCAGTCAGTCAACCAAGCCGCAACACGAAGATGTTGGTGTACGTAGTGATCGCCAGTGAGAGAGGCGCGGCCGTCCGTCATTATCGACTGAATGTTTGCACCGCTAGCCAGCCATCTCTGTACACGTACATCTGCTTGCGGATACGCTCAAGCGGTCACGTTGCAGTTGCACGAGCACCTGCTTCCTGCAGGGACCAAATGGCCGCTCCTTCCCAACCCACCTCCCCACGCAGCTTGGGCCACGAAGGCGCGTACAGAGACTACCATGAAGAATTTGTCGTCTAAAGCCCGTATCACAGCTCAAGTTGTCCCATACTATCCGTTCAAGTGTGCACAATGTACTCCATGTGGATTGAACCCCAGCGGCCAAGTGGCCAAAAACCGTTCCTACAGGAGGTACCGCCGCAGGGCTTGCAATTTGTCGCCACACAATAGCGTCGGACGCAATCTCGACTTTCGTGGCTCCAGTCCAGTCACTCGCCACACTTGTGCCGGGGGGGGCACTTCACATGCCAAAACGGGCAAGACACAGGGGTCCACCCCCGCCGAAGTCCGCGCGCCTCTACACGCATATGGTTTTGTCTTCTCGACGCCAAGTGTATGGCGCTTTGTGTTCCTCGATGTAAAGCGCATTGGCGACCAACTAAACTAGACAGGACTTGTGACCTTGGATAGACGCATCAGCTGAAGCACCACAGCACACTACATGCGCCGACCCGCCGCGATATGCGAGGCTGCGTAGTAATTAATTACCGTCGCTGGTGGGTTCCAATCCCCCCGCGGAGAGAGAGGAGCCTACTGATTATATCCGTACGGCGCGCGCAAGCCACTGTGGCGACCGGTCGACCTTTTTCCGCTGGCCCCTGCAACTACACCCTACTAGACACACACCCCCTCCTTCAGCCTCAATTTCTACAAACGTCTCGTCCTCTATTGTTATTATCCTTGTCAAGTAGACTGGACCGGCAACATGATGGTCCATCGACTCCATCCCGCTGAGCGACCTCGACGATGCGGAACCGAAACGACAAAACCCGAACAAAGCGCGCAATCTCGATTAGTTCTTCTTTCCGCTACCGTGGGGGAATCAGCATTCACTGAGCAGAATGCGCGACGGCGCTGCATATTGGTTTCACCAGTGACCTGGCTCGCCCCCCCCCCTCCTCGCGCAATCTTACCATGCAGTGCCTGCCTTGCGTCCTTTTTTTCGGAGATCGGTCCCCGACGGAACCCTAGTAAACAACAACAGCAAACACCTCAAATGCATCGTTGCGGTCATCTGGGTACAGTATGTTTGTGTCGCATCCTCACTGGTCACTAGGCCAGGAGCACAGATTAAGGATGCTCTCGTGCGACACGCGCTAGTAACCCAAGTGATAGACCACTTCGTCAGAAAATCATTAGAAGACATCCTAGTGATTCAGCCATCCCATGAAGCAGGGGCCACGGCTGCATGTCAAATCACAACAGTGACGAGCGGTAAGTCTGATCAAAGCTTGTTCGGATTATTGAGATTTTGAGACGCTGCAGGTCCTCGCCCTCCAGCGCCCGCCCCAGAGGGACCAGTAGATCAGACACAGTCTCTGCCACCTCATAGGTATGCAGAGCGTGTGTTCCAATACAGAAAACGAAGAATACGTAAATTGCCCCTTCCCTACCAAAGCCAAGGCTTCCCAGTGAACGCGGGGGTATATTGGAAGCAACCAGAAATGAAATGACAGCCATCAACGCCTTTGCCCTCCCAGCCTCGTTTTTTCCGGGGGGGCACCAATCCAATTGTCCTGTTATACGGCCGTTTCATATGTGTCCGTCATCGTTGATATCCTTGCTAGTACAAGGGATAAGAAATCTATCGTGCCCATTCATGTCGAAGAAGATCGCTTGTTCGGTCCGTGGTATCAAACATAGTAAGAAAAAAAAATAGATGCATCGCATCAAAATGCCACACGCAGGACAAGCTTGGGCGCCGGTGCTCGTGCTGTCGTCGTAGCCGTCGTCGTTTGGTCTCCCAGAGGTTCGTCAATGGCCATGTCCCATTCGCACTTGACAGATGCTGGTGCAGTTTCGATATCGAGGGTCATGTCTTGTCCCTCTCTCAAGTTCAGGACGACATCGTCGTCCACCGTCACCTCCAGACCACTCTGCAGGACGTGGATGGTCTGTTCGATCCTGCTGGCGTCGACGCCAAATTTGTGGGCCACCTGACGATTAAACTCTGCCAAGGTGCGCTCGTACAAGTACACTGCGTGGTGGAGCTGACCAGCCGCTGGGGAGGGCTTCCTATTCTCGCGTCGCAGCATATAAAAGCATGCGCAAGGTTTGGGTGTTTGCTCGGGGAGCGGTCGGTAGCAGGGGTCAACTCCAATTGCCTCGATCCAGCCACTCAGTTTGCCCTCTCCGTCCGTCTTTTGAATCTTGATTGGCGGCTGATCGGGACCTTTTTGCGTCGATTCGCTGGTCGAGACACCGTCCAGGTTCTGCCATTTGTGCCCCTGGGTCGCGCCGGAGCCTTGCGATGGGATGGATAGTGAGCTGGGTGCCGGTGACACCATGGATCCAGTGTTCATCTCCTGCGCGCTGCGGCCCTGCCAATTGCTTCCGTCTCGTGGCATCACCTCGGCCTTTGCTTCAGCCTCTTCGCCTGCCATGACGACGGGGTGCGCATCGGGGTCGTCGTGGTCCTCGCCGCGAAGATATAAGACACTGACTGGCCTCGGGCTCGAGAACATGTCCTGTAGTGTCCGTAACTTGATATGTAAGTCGTCCTCCATGTGACTCCTCGTGCCCTGGCCACCGTGACCGCCGTCAGTTGAGCTGGCTGAGGACATGGACCATGTCCGTTTGTGCTTCTGAGCTTTGCCCGGGCGCTGCATCTCCATTTTGGGCTTCCCAGGGAAGCCGCCGCCGCCGCCACCTCTTTTCCTCTTGCTGAAGTCCTTCATTCCGCTCTCGACTTGCGATATGGTGTGCTTGACCTTGTCGATGGACTTCTTGACGTGGGCGACATCGTTAGAGAGCTTGCGTTCGGCGCCATGGTCGCGGAAGAGCTTCACCTTGCAGTAGCAGACCTCGGCCGGGGAGCTTGTCGGACTTTGTTGCGCGGCATCCGGACCTAATACAGTAGTCTTGGAGCAGAGCCGTACTGGGATGCCCTTGACGCCCTTCGAGTGGCTGAAGTCGGTGGAGAGAAAGTTGAAACGGACGGCAATGTTAACGTCGGCTTGTCCATGGACTCCAGGCGTCCAGACCACGGAGAATCCGTCAAAAGATGCTGACTCGAGCTCCACCTTGGTCCTTTTATCGTCGCCCTCGCCCGGTTGGCCCGCTTCCACGTACTCCACCGCTTGTAATCTCCCTCCTCTTTGATGAGCTTCGTTGGCCCCGCGCCCCTCCTTCCACAAACTCCAGCAAACTCCGGGCTTCTGTCGTTGTTCATCGTCCTCGAAGGAGACACGCACAAAGGTGCGGAATTTGGTCCCAGGGGCCAGGGGAAGCGAGGCACGCGTGTCGATGATCGACAGCTGATATGCCTGCCCCTTGTTCAGGTATGTCACGGGGATTTCGTCGGCTTGTTTGATCATAGCGGTCGGTGCATTGAGGGTTGAGTGGAAGCGAAAATTCTCAGCCGACATGGGCAGGGCCACGGCGCCAAAGTGCGCGGCAGAGGGCATGTGTCCTTGCTGAAAGGCCATCATGGGAGTCTGCTCCTGGAAAGTCGAGTCGATGGACGGCATGCGCTCCTCTGAGGGATTCGTCCGTATCGGGGAGTCGTCAGCGTCCATCGTCTCGTAGCCTGTGTCCTGGTGTACAAAAGACGAAGGGGCAAAGCTCTGAGGAGGCGGCGCCGGCACGAATGGGTTGAAGTGGTGCATCTGGTGAGGCTGGAGCGGCTGGAACCCCCCAATGTCCATGACGCCCGGGACGGTGTTCATGGCACCGGCAGCCGACATGGACAGGGGTGTTTCTAGGCCGGGCGCTGTCATGCCGACTGGAGTCTGTAAGTCACCTTGCTGCGTAAAGAAGAGCGTGTTGGTACCTCCTGGAGTGGGCGTGTAGTAGCCCGGTTGAGTGTGTGCAAAGGTGTTGAAGGAGAACGAGTTGGGGTCCATGAGTGAGGGTGTGAACCTCCAGGGCTCATTGCTCGCTCGAGGCGTTGGATCGTGGTCATGGAAAGGCGCATTGTTCATGTGAGAGGCGCTGGTACTCGTCAGCTTCTGTCTCCATCTAAAAACCGCAGTAGCTTACCCTTCCTCTTGAGGTTCGCCCATTAGCGGGTTGTTGCTGCTATCCGCCACAGCATGGTCAGATTGTGCCCCTCCGGCAACACCCACTTCTGGGAATTGCTGGCGAAAGTTAGCCAGCAGCGCGTCTGCTGGTTTCTGAGAGCTCCTTCTGGATGTCAGTCAGGACGAGGCGCCCGCAGCGGAAAAGGGGCAGCGCTTGACTCACCTTTGTCGAAACATGACGGAGCTGACGGCCTCGGCCGTAGAAGAGAGAAGATCTCTTGCGACTTGACAGAGCCTATTGAGAACCGATATGCTCTATCTAAAACGTGGGGTGTCCCCAATTCCTCGCCCAATTCGAAGACTGGAACAAGGCTGAAAGGCGTCACATGTGACAGCGAACAGATACAGTTCACGTCCTGCAGTAAACGCAATGAAAACGTCAGTAATTTTTTTCAAAAAGGACTGAGTTCTCAAATGACAATGAAGTTGAAATAGCCGCCGGGCGGCTACGAGGAATCTGAAACGATTGAGTGGATGCGACACGCATGAGTCCAGAAGCGTGAGCTCGAGAGTGAATGGCTGGCGATCCACGAGAATTGTTGAAGAGTGAAGCAGATGTATAGGAGGACAATGCGCAGGGGCAGAACAATGCGCACTAACTGTCCCAGGCCGCTATAGGAGAACTGGAAGGGTGGGTTCGCGAGTATGAGATGATTTCGACTTACCTGTCTTTGACGACGACAAAGGTTCAAGCTTGAAACTGTAGGCGCGAGTGAGTTTGCTTTGGAAAGGACTTGCAGAATTGCACACAAGGCCGTTGAGCGTAAGGGACTGTATTTCTGTCTGAACAGGTTGTGATGAGGCTGATGCGCCAGCAAGCGTGGTCGAAACCTTTGAAGGAATAATAATCAAGCGACGGACACAGGCGTGGAAAGGGCGAAGCTTTTGTGTGAACGAAGGAAGACGACGTAATAACAGACGCGAAGTAATATAGAATGATATTACAGCCAGGGTCGGCGGTAGTCGTCGAAAATGGTAGAAGTCCCGGTGTCGTCTGGTCGTAGTATGAGAGCTGGAGAGGGGAAAGTGGCTGAGGCAGCGAGCGAAGGCAAGCGAGTAGCAGGACAGAAGGGTAAAGTACTTTGAGAAGGGGAATGCGGTATGGCAGAGGGATCGGGAGCCGGGGGAGTACTCTCAGTTGGGTACTAGTCGTCTTGACAGTGAGTGTGCCATTACATGAGCATAAAAGCAGATTGGGGGTTTGTGAGTAATGCTGGGTAGGTGTGTGATCAGCGAAGCCCACCACCGGTGAATGGTGGGTGAATGATGTGCAGGCACTGCAATAAACGGAACGGGATGGATAAATGGACACAGACTCGGGCAGTAGTAGCTGGGACCCAGGGGGACAACGATCGAGCAAGAGCGGACGAGCAAAAACCTACTGAAAGCTGCAATCGAGACCGCTCGTGCCTACGCTCGATGCTAAGGGCAGGGTTGTCAGGTACCTTATTATTATTACTCTTTGCAGTGACTTGGCGGTGGCATCATTTTGTGCTCACAATACATACCCTACCTATCTGTAGCGCAGTGCAGTGTAAGAGACTGGACTGGAGCCTTCCATCATTGGAGACAGGGGTCCGTCCCGCTGGCCGCGGAAGAATCTAGGCCTTGCCCAGCAGTCTTCTCAGGACTGGGCCCCTTGGTCTGGACATGAGGCTTGTTGATTGCTGTGCGTGCGTGCTGCTAGAGGGACGGGACAGTACTGAGGGGGGTCGCACTAAATGTGGCGCAACCCAGTCGCCCACCCCACAGTCGGTGCCACTGCCAGTGCTACTAGTGCTGGGGCCATTCGTGGCGGGCCCCGCTCCGGGGTGGTCGCGATGCTTTGATTGCAAGGGGCCTTATCCCCTCTCAAGCCTCCAGTCGTGGGTGTGGCGTTCCTCTCGCTTGGCGCCAACGCAGCACCAGCCTCTAGTCTTCAAACCTGCTGTGGCGGCAGCAGCAGCAGCAGTAGGCCTCAACTCCTTTATCCAGTGTGGTAAGACGGGTGCATGTGGCACTTTGCTGCCACAGACCGCGCGTGCAAGTGTCAAGGGTCGTCGAAAGGCCAATGTCCGCCAGGAGACACCCCGGCCGGGGGGAGCTGGCCAACCACGGTCTAGAAACGCCTCAAGACCTCCAGTCTCTCCTGCAGCAGATGCAGATGTGCTGTCGTGGCGCACGGGATCCAGTCGTTTCGCGTCCCAGCACCCAATCAACGACCGGTTCTGCTCCAGGAGCCCACGACCAGTCGCGCGGGTACAGACCGACGTGGCACCCCTATAGCACCAAGGCTCTGTCATAAGACTGTATCGAGCTCCAGTCTCTCCAGCGGTGTGATATCAACCACTACTGTTGTCCGCAGGCCGCATATAACTCGGGACTGTCGACCGATACGGTAATAAGTTCATACATATCCTCCATCGCCCAGAAACGCACAGAAGCGACCCGATGAATGGGATGGATCGGACAGATAGGTCAATCGTGAATTGTGAAAGAGCATCAAATTCGGCCCTTATCCCCAGTGTTGAGTGTCCGGCAGAATGGGTGCACGCGGCCGAGCAGAGAGTTCAGTGCTAAGAATGCAAGCCACACCATGTGGACTGGCTGTACCCGGGGGCATCCTATACGTACTGTCGAGCATGAACCTCAGCCTCCAGTCCCGTGGCCGAAAAACGAAGGCTCTCCTGCACGAGACACGGACAGGAACGTGACGAAATGATGGCGAAGTTTACGCGTTGTTGGACAACAGTCATTCACTCTTCCCTTTCTCCCCGTCCACAATGAAAGAATGTATATTCGACAGAGGTCGCATGAGCACTTGTGCCCACGCTAAACTAGCCACGACAAGATCATCTCCAACTCCAAGCGCGCTTCCCCACGTTGGTGTTCCTCACGATTGCGAAAGACGGCCACCATCATTGGCCAGCCCGGCTCGTAGTCAGGGTGCCATACCATCACTTTCACGCTGCTCAAGCCGCACGCCAATGGAACGTGCCACATGACCTTTCCACCACGCCTAAACACCAGTGGAGCAGAATCGGTTTGACGCAGAGTGTAGCGGTATCCAATGCTACCATTGACCATGGTCCTCGTCAGCTCGAGATTCTAGTTGTGCTGTCACCATGATGACCCTTCTTTTAGCTTCTCCTTGTCTTCTCCCTTTCTTTTCACAGCTTGTTAAGGCTTGTCTCGCAAAGAAAAAGGCAGGGACCGGGCTCGACAAGGCCATGCAGCAGCCACATCTTGAAATTACTAGTTCCAAAGGGGTACGCACTTCTGCTGAGGCTCTTTGCAGGCTTGGAGCCAAGAAATGCTTGTGTCTGTCTTTGACCACCTGCAGAAGCGGCTGTACCCCGTCTAGTCTAGTCTGGTCGCTGTGGCGCAAGCGTGGGGGCGTGTGTATAAGACACTGTGGCGCAGCTTTCTGTGGCTTATCTCCCCTCACTTGTGGCGATTTCGCTGACGACGCCACAGTCTCAGTGGCGTCTGGACCTCTGCGATCTGCGTCTTTCCGCAGAGATCGGCGCTGCTTGATAAATTTATCGGCGAATCAACCTAGAGCTAGACGTGGGCCTAACTACACCTCATGTAAGTGCTACGCATTGGCTTTCTCGACCCTTTCGCGAAAAAAGGCCCACGACGAAGAAAGAGGATTTTTCAGCGTTGGAATTGATACGCGCGTCCCCCCAGCACGGCCGCAAGCCTTCATCTCATATTGCGGAATATGTGCGTACGTATTGAATCATTTGCTGTTGGTTCAATAGACAGGCCCGCCGCCCGTCAGGAGATACTGCTCCGGCCCTGCGGCTCCTGGACCCATTGCCCAGAGCTCCTCTGCCCAATCCGTGTTGTTTGATACGTGGGTATGGGGGCAGCGGTCCCTCCACCCTGGGCCAATTTCAAGCGAACCAAGCCTTTGCTCTTTTGAGCTCGTTGAAACAATATAGCGAACCTAATACACAAATGTTTAATCACCGAAAGTGGTCAACGGACGTAATTAAGGGCGCTGCTTTCCTCTTTAGATCCCGATTGTGAGCGCATCGTGACGTAGTCTTGAAACAATCGCGTCGAACGCTGGACAAAAAGTCGTGAAAAAGAGCCACGGCCCACGGGAAGGAAGCAAGGGTGCTGCATAATTGCATTCGCGCAGTCACACTTTCAGTTTCCCCATGGAAGCTCCCGCCTATCTGGTGTGCCGGTCGCCGCCACAATTTGATGATTGATCAAACGAGCACGCACACGAAGCCACAGTCAATTACAGGGATACGTAACACATACGTGACCTCACATACAGAGTGCGTGGTTTTCGGCAACTTCTCATCAAATGTCTTCCCGCGCCAGCAAATCGCTTCTGCGATTGAGGTTTTCGTTGCGAATGAACATAAGATATGACGCTTGAGAAGCCGTCCATTCGCCTGCCGAATCCCATCTAGCCGAATAGTACTAGTGCTAGGTACATACCTGACCACTGTCTCCAGGTGTCGGGCCTGTGGTCGGATCCAGCTAGCACTTTGCTCTGGCTAGCAAGGGCATCGGGTTCGGCTCCTCCTGTAATTTAGCTGGTATGAGCATTATCGTTCTTCACGTTAGAGACCCAGGCGAGCAATTCTTTGCGGAGGCGAAATTACGCGCATTCTTATACGCTGCGCTTGTGGCTAATAAAGGCAGCCCTAGCACGGAGTGCACTACTCCGTACTCCGTACTTGCTACCAGACTACTGCGCGCAGTCCACGGTTGCGCATCAAGTACTCACAATCTTTCTAGCTATGTCACTCTCACGTTCATCATGGCCTCTGTCTATCAAAGAGGCTCTTCGTCACTTCTCGAGTCCAGCCCGACGCACTGCGACGAGACGAGGCCGCGCCCCTGTTCGGACTCCGGGCGGCTGTTCAGGTTGACGAAGGGCCCGCATCCCTAGCCCATCGCCCCATTCAATTCAATATTCAAGTGCTCGGATCCGTGGTCTCCACTGTGTGATAAGTGGTCGGACAAATTTACTTGTGTCCGTAGTACTTCCTACTATTGCGCTGCTAAGCTTTTTCCCGAGCACGTACTTGGGCAAAAAGGATTGAGAGGAGGTAATAAATCTCAAGTCCCGTCGTGGGCTGGCACCAGGTTGACCATTGAAGTCGACGAGAATGTGGCTGGCACGAGATTAAAATAGCGGCTTTATCTTGATCAACCGACGACCCATTCTCACCGGAGCCAGCCGAATCGACTTGCATGCGTATCTGCGGCTTACACTTTGATCCAACTCACATGCACAAGGGACCTCGGGGATCCGAGTCTTCATCTTCTTGGCTCGGAATTTCTTCTGACAGCGAGCTAGTCTGCAATTCGCTCCGCTTCCTCCTACAAAGAGTCTTGACTCTCGAGAACTCTGCCGAGAGAGGACTGGACACAAGAGCATAGACAGGCGCCCTCGATCGTCAGCCTACTTCGTGGACAAATACGGGCGGCAACGTTCTGGGTCAGCTCGCCATTCGTATTGCTCCTCGCCCGTCATGCGCTGCTGCTTATGGAGCCGACGTGGCGGCCACCCTCAGCTTACCGTGCAGCCGTCTATCGACGAGATGCGTGATCTCGTATCTCTCGATACACCGAACGGACAAGCGCCATCGTTGATCGTGGCCGACCTACCAGAGCCAGCAGCACACCCAGTCTCGAAATCTCAGTATTTCAAAACCTTGGGGCTGGGGATATATAGATCTACGAACAGCCTCGCAGGCAGGACCCTGGCGATTGATCGATTCTCTGTGCAGCTGGTTAATACGTAGCGCCATCAGCTGCGTGCGCGACGTGGCATCGCCAGCGTGAAACATCGTCCCGACAGCCTCAGAGCCGGTCGTTTCTTTGCGCGATCTGTTGTTTTTCTCCCCATTGCCGTGCCACCGTCGACCGATCAGTATCATCATCATCATCATTGCCTTTATCAATGGCCATTGTGCCCTTATTGTTGGCCCCGTACTCTAGCACGCATCGTGCAGCACGTAGGCTAGACGCGTCTTGCTGCAATCATCATCCTCTAATCTCTTTACGAGGAGACTCATGTCATGCATGGGGAACCTTTGGCTCGTTGCCTGACTCGAGGCTAGCGGAGTTGGCGATCCACCATTTCGCTCCGCTTGTACGTGGACGCGCACGCTATTCAGCACGTGGTGAACCTCGCCGCGGGAGACAAGAACCGTAGGACGATGGTGATCATCAAGGCGTACTCAGAACGTGTCTGTCTCTTGTTGCGTATACGGGATCGGATAGTACAGCGACCGTTGGTTGGGTATCGGCTAGGTGAAGTTCTAAGTTAGCACGTGGATGTCGCCAGTGTAGCTAGTGTAAGCCTAATAGCACGTACGGTGCGTGTTAGATGTTGTCCGATTAGAACTTCTGTGTCCAAAGCCGTCCAAGTACAGGTAGGTATGCTTGGTTAATTGCCTCACGTCGTTGTGTGAGAGCCAGCCAACACGCGCAAGATGACTCTGGCTGCGACTCGTCCTCGATGCGAGTAAAATGTTCAAGTTATATCACGGCACAGATGACAAGAGAGAAGCCAAAAGAAATTGCGAGCGTCAAGTCGCGTTTGCCACGGCGAGTATGGGGGAGATTGGTGAAGTGTCCCTATGGGACCGATGTGGACGGACCCCAGAGCCCTTTGCTTTCACGTAACGTGAGGCTTCAAGCTGTCAGACAATCGCATCAGGCAGATATCCGTCCTCTGCCGTACGACACCAGGACCAGCTGCGGATGAGCCATCTCTCTGGTGGCAAGAATGGCCCAGTGCCACAGACGGGTCAATTTTAGAGTTCCGATCCGCAAGACGAAGAGAAACCACCAACCTGGGCAAAATTGGACGGACTGTTTTACGAGAATCGTGTTCTCATAATAGACTTTCTGGCTAAATTCCGCTGATGCTAGCAAAGGGCAGCAGTTTCGCCTCAGCTCTCAGCTCAAGCTCGTGGGAAGGCTACAGCAAGACACACCGTATATGTTGACCATTCACTGGGTTGGACTACCTCTGCCAGCACTTCTTGCACGCTCGCTGGTGGTCAATTGGTACGGCGTCCCAGAGTTCTCGTGTCCGTACGGTCAGGCATCACAGACTACTGCACGCATGTGATCCAATATGCATTTTGACTACAATCTACCCTCAAGCCAGGCAGTTCGCTCGCCCACGTGAACAGGACCATCCCGGACCCCAGCGAGGGTAGAAGTATTCTACTCCAGCTAAACAAGCAAGTGCAGACCATCTCGACGGCGCAGTTTCAATTTCCAAAGAACCGCACCGTCGGTGAATGCATGCGTGCCTACGCGTCGCGGGCTCGATGCCACGAGATGCTGTGTTTCAAGCCCCTCTTTTGCGATCCCCGGTCAGATCTCGCCGCCAAGTGCCTCGAGCTCCTTAATCACAGAGGTTTTGGTGTGGATCTTCTTCATCTGGGTGTCCTCCAGCTTCTCGCCGCCGGCGTGGCGCATCTCGAGGTCTTCAATGGCCCGAATCTTCTTTTGCAGGCTGCGCACCTTCTTCGCATTAGGATCTTGGGAGGCAGCCTGGTCACTCATGTGACTCGCAGCACCAGACTGGCCCTGTGGCGACCGGCCCTGGTTGGCGGTGCTGCGGCTCCTGCCATTGCGGTGGTTGCGCGATGCGTCGCGCGGGCTTCGTCCGTTGCGACGCTCGGGGCTGCGACCGCCCTCGTGAGCACCATTACGCTCCCGGGGCGGCGCGAGACTGGCTCCACCGCTGGGCTCAGGTTGAGGAGCTCCCTCTCCTTGTCCTCCCTGGCCACCCTTCTTGCCGCGCTTCTTCTTGTTCTTCTTAGCGCCGTCTTCTCCGGCTGGATCAGCTCCTGGTACGGTCCTCACAGCAGGCGTCTCGGTCGGCTCAGCTCCGGGGACAGTGCGGCGCGTGCGGCCAAACCCGTTGGGTCCGACATTCTGCGTGCCGTTGCTGACGATGTGAGCAGCACCGCCCTCATCCTCACGCTTGAAGTGCAGCGGAGTAGCGCCACCGCGAGCACCAGGGGGTCGGTAGGCACCCACAGGCTTGCTAGGGGTCTTTACTGTGCTCTGGTAAGCTTGAGCTGATGAGTGAGGCACTGGGATCGGTGCCAGCTCGTCACCGCTCGCGACCGACTCCGGGGACATTGGGCGCCACAGCACGTGGTAGAGCTCAATCATGTCCTCGTTGTACATGACTGTGCCACCAACGTGCCACAGCCTCACACCGTTGTCCACGCGTAGGCGAGGGGATGTAGTAGCGGTCATGATGTACTTGCTGTCAGGGCTCCATTCGCAGACGCTGGGGTTGCCACTCTCAATGGTGCACACCTTGTGATAGTCCTTCTGCATGTCATACACGTCGATCTGTCCAGCCAGGTTACCGAAACCAGCCACAAGGACGAAGCGGGCATTGGGCGAGAAAATGATTGTGTTGCGGGGGCCCAGAGGGAACGTCTGCTGGGCGATCGCGCGGTGGTTGAAAATGGTCGTCTTGGCTGGCATGAAGCCGTAGACGACACCGAACTCGCGGCCATTGGGGGACCAAGACACGTCGTGAATAGGGCCTTCCTTGTCCAACGTCACGCGAGCATCAAAAGCGCCACTCGTGCTGAGGAGGTACAGGGTCGTCTCGCCGTAGTAGCTTTTTCCAGAGCGGTCGACCTCTGTCTGCGCAAGCACCAGAAGGCTAGAGCCTTGTTTGTTCCACTTCAATTGCACCTTGTCGCCCTTGAAGAAAGTTTTCTGTGAAATCGGGCTGTCGAACATGGGGACGTTGAAGACTTTGACAGCAGCGGGTTGTCCCTAGGAGAAATTAGCATTGTATTTAAAGGAAGAGGGGCGGGGATCTTACTTTGCGCTCAGGCACAAAGACTGCGACGGCGTGGTTCTGGGACCCGGGCGCAAGGGCATAGTTCGAAGCACCCTCGACGCGCAGCTTCTTCCACACAGTAATCAGATCGTGGCTCTCGTGGAACTGCACCTCGTTGGTCACGAGGCGCGCGCAGTACTTCTCGTCGGCAGTGTATTGCAAGTTCCAGTTGCCTTGCTGCTTCTGCACGTAACTACCGACAGGCGTCTTGTCCTCGCCCGCGACGCCATCTTCAGACGTGCGCCAGATCTTCAGGTTCTTGGTCGCATCGCCGTTTTCGTCCTTGCTCGGTCGCTCCCATGTGATGACATAGGTGCCACGGGGCGAGAAGCCAATTTCGTAGACGTTCAGAAGCGGCAGGTAGAGGACTTGGCTACCTTTGGAGGCGTCGACGACAGTGACAGCCTCGGACGAGGCATAGCCGAAAAAACGGCCGCACGGGGAGTAAACGCAGCACCGGAGGTTTCCTTCAGGCTTGACGAACCCAGGAACTGGCTCGTATGACGGAGCCGCATCGAAGAGACCAATGGTCTTCTGGGTTCGGTAGGCAAACTGCAGTGGAGACGCCATGGCTAGTGAAAGGCACAGTATCTACCGCGAGTGGTTTGCTGTCGTGGGGATTGTTGTAGTGTGTTCTCGTTCCGAGATCGATGCACAGGACAGATCGTGGTAGCTCGACAAGCGGTGAGCCGTGCAGGCGTTTGGAGGGCTGGCTGACAGTGTACGTGTCGGCCGTGGATCTATGCAAGTACGTGTGCCTTTCAAGTATGGCGAATCGACCGTTGCTTTCTCAGTGGAGCCAAAAGACGCGTAGGGGAAGCCGTAGCACAGTCCGTCGATGGGCAGACGATGGCGGGGCTTTGAGCACGCGGACGTGGGTGGGCAGCAAGGTACAGCACGTATCTAGCTGGCTGGCTTTGGAGAGTGATGGAGAATCCGCGGGGAGCGTCGAGAGACGGTAAAACTAGACAATCGCCCACAGAAGGGGATGTGAGGAAGGGAAAATCGAATTGGCGAGGCGGAGGCCTGTCGCGGTGCGGTGCGGTGCGCTGGCAAGAAAAGACGACGACGAAGAAGAGAAGAGAAGCAGAAGAAGCCGTTCGAGAAACTGACTTTGTGCCGCCCGACGTTTTCCTCCCCGTTGAGTTTTTCCCGCTGCACCACCCGCACTGGCTACAGTGCCTGGCCCAAACGGGTCTAGCGGCCTGGGTGGAAGAGGGGCCTTCTCTCGAGGGGCCTATAGTGACTGAAAAAGCCAATCACATGTTCCTGGTTTGGTTCAACCATGGAAAACTACCGACTGTCGAGAGCTACATGTACACCTCACAAGATGCAAACCAGGGGACATGGCTTGACCACTTGGTAACTGTGATCAAACACACTCGCGGAGACATCATCACCGTCACAACCACCTGGAGAATCATAGGTACTTTGGGCAGGGTACTGAACTCCAGTCCTCTCCTGGCACCCCTTGCTTCGACATGGGTCTAATTATCTGCCCTTGACTTTCTCCTTCCAGCCTCCTTTCTCAAACAGCCAGAGCGCCTCCGTGGCGAAGGCTTGACTACCTCTGTGTCCGCCTTCTATGGAAGCAGCCTCGTTGAGCGTGTCCAGCACTCTGCCCTTCTTCATGGCGTTCCAAACGCCCATGGCAATGGGATGATTCTCAGTCGTGCCCCATTCACCTTTTCCTAACCGAAACAGAATGCGCCCCAGAGTCTGATACGCGATACACCTCTGCGCAGGTACGGCGCTGCGTCCCAAATGTGCTAGCTCTGCCACTGTGTAGCCAGCCGCCTCGGGGGCTTCACCATGATGATGCAAGCCCTTTGATGATGGTATAGCCCGGCTTACCCTTGGTGAAAGAAATCGTCCCTTGAAGTCGAAGCGCAGCGCCGACACGGGAATCTGTTCATGAGGGTAATACGGTGATTCTTGGTCGGCCGTGCTGTCGGGTGTAGGAACCGGTGCCATCCAGGCGAGTTTGCTTGGGTCGCTGGGTAGGCTCGTAAAGTATTTCTTGTGCAGCGACTCGAGAAAGTTTGGATCATTCGGGTCGAGATCGGTAGGCGGCGGCGCCGGGAAATGCGTTTTGTGCGGAAGGTCCTCCATGGCATCCAAGTTTGGCCTCTGCGTGGGTTCCGCGTCCTCATCGTAGTCGTTGGACAAGTTCACATCGAAGCGTCCTGTGGGGAAATCATCCTGCTCTTGCGCGTCCACATCTTCATCGGCTACTGATGCTTCTGCGAATCTGACTTTGGGTTTCGAAGGGACCTCAGCTTGTGCTTCTGCCGTTGGACCTGCCAGCTTCTCCGTATCATTCTTCGCAGCATGCGGTGCTGACGAGGAGTCATCAATAGTAGCTCGCTGCAAGAGTCTTCGCACCAAAGACGGATTCATCCCACTCAGGAGCTCCCGTTGCGCCTCTGCGATCTCCTCTGGTGACATATCATTCAGCTTCTGGCGGTTCTCCTCATCTATCCTCTGCTTCTCTATCTCGTCATATGTCATCTTCACGTTCGGTTCTGTTGATTGCGGTGTCGCTTGACTCGGCGCGGGTCGTGTCTGTGATGTGTGTTCCTCGTCATTACCAGCACTTCTCCGTTGCTTGAACGCAGACGCCTTCTTCCATCGTCGCTTGTGTTGCGGAAAGCCTGTGCTGGAGACGCCTTCCCCTGCGAAATCATTCGCAGGTTTCGTGGAGGCATCGCGCTCCACAATGTCGCCTATTAACGCGCTCGGATCCATGTGTAGTGGGTGCGAACTGTCTTGCGTGAGCGATGAAGAGAGAGGAGTGCTGGTGCAACTCGAGATTTTCGCGATAGCGACGTCAAGTGTCGGCGATCTGGCTGCACCCCACATCGCCTTTGGGCTACCCTAAGCGCTCGTCTCGGCATGACCCTCGTCAGTCAATATGGTGTCCAAATAGCCACAGGAGTTAAATGAGTGTGCAAGATAAGCACAGTGAGCGGCTCTCATGCGCACAGAAAGTTTGTGTTGTCTGATCCTGATGATTCTAACAGACGTTGGAAAAGATCATCCTTTCAAGTTTGTCAAATGGATTTGTGAAGCAACCCTACTTTGATCAATCTATTGTTGAACGTCGCAGAGCTATAGTTCACATGTTGACCGGACGAAAGAAGAGATGGGAAGGCCGATCGAGTCCAAATCAATAAACTCCAAGCATTTCAACACTTTTTATACCTAATGATTAAATTCCCGCCTGCGTTGCTGTCCGAAGGACCATTGAATGATCACCGCCACAGCTCACGCACTAGCCACATCACATGTGCATTAGCGCCGATCAGCTCCCATGTCTGTTATTTCTCACGGACATTTCGGTCAATCCGATCTGGCGACAACTGTCAAGAATTCAAGTGCCTCAGAGAGCAAAACGAGATCTTATGGAAAAATTAAGGTGAGAGGTATTGCACGTAGTGTACTGGCCTGAAGTCACAGCAATGACGTCTGCTTTTGTAATGCTTTACTGTCTGATCTGAACAAACGAGCCCTACTGCACGCAAGCAGCGCGCGTAGGGACACGCGAGTCGCGTGGTACAGATTTGTGGGCATGTTTCTTCAGAGAATGGTCAGCCTGACAATGAGGTCATTGAGGTAGGGTTAGCATATGTTCACATGATGTATGTAATTTTGTGACATCTCGAATGTGTATTTGGACGCCCATCACAAATTCTAGTTTGAGAGCCGCGATGAGTCGCGCTCTGGATGCATCGCGCTTATGTGACCAACCACAGCGGCAGATGGGGTGTACCCCTGTCACTTGCGTGTGTGCCTGGCTGGCACCGGCGGGCGGGCCCCCAGCAGCCGTGATCCCGTGCATGCAGAGAGGTCTGCATCACGCTGCATGCACAAAGCTTCGCCGGACGTCTCATTGCTAATTGGGCTATACAACACGTCTGAAGCGCATTCGTGTCTGGAAAAGCCCAGTCGACGTCTGAACTCGTTCTCGTCCGACGGTGCGCAATGTGCATGCTTGGGAACGAGGGACTGGCCCGGTACTCGTGGTTTTTAAGTCGACTGCTGATTATTCCAAGCCCGCACTAGCAGCCGCCGATCTGGCATCAGATACCCTACCCCACTCCTGCTTTCGCTAGTGCTAGGCGATGTACCCCGGGACGCTGGTTGGCTGTTTTAGATGCACTACTACAGTCCCCTTCTCGGTTCGGAAGGAAAGAATAACGTGCCCCTTCTGAGAGTCTGAGGTTCCGTTCGTTGAGTCGTTGCTTTGCTGGGCATGCGCGCCAGTGCCTTTTGGTCACCGTCTGCCTGCCTGCCTGCTTGCTTGCCTGAGGAAGGAAACCCCGTAGACCCCCTTCTTGCTGGTTGGCCTTGCCAGGCCTCGCCCCGCGAGGTTTGCCGGCTTATTAGTTGGTTTGGCTGTGGTTCCATTTGTTGCATTCGGTCGGTGGCCCGGCTGAAAAGTGCTTGCCCATTTGTTGCGTGTCTGTCATCGGCTGCTGCTGATAATTTCCATTCAAGCAATTCCGTTGCGAGCATCCCCCGTTTTTCGATACCCTCCCCATCTGCCTTTCTCTTCCCCTTCCCAACTTCTCCTCTCACCACCACCACAAAACCACGCAATTCCACCACGAGCACCATCTTTAATCATCAATTTCGACGCCATCACGCGTCTTCACCATTTCCAGGACCCCGACATCTTGTGCAACAACTTCTCTACTTGATTTTCGCTATACCCATTCATGTCTGCGGCACTCGCGCAGTCCTTGAATTGCAGGCTGAAAACGCGTCCAGTCTCGCAATCGGTCGCTGTCAGGCGCTGTGCCTGACCGACTCGAGGTTCGTGAGGCTATTCCCATATCTCGCAGCATTACCTACCCCCCCCCCCCCCCCCTCGGGCTCCACTCCCGAAATTCAACCACCTCGACGTCAGGCAGCGCAATCAATCCGCCTATGCACGTCACGGCATTGCTACAAGCCTTCAAGTTCCCCAAGTAACATTTTTTTTTATTTAACTCTGGCGTTGCAACGCGTAGTACGCTACTGACATATTTATTCTCCAGTTCCGAGCTACTTTCTTGTTTTCCTCCCATATATGGCTGTTTCCTGCGCTTCATCACCCGATTGCTAGGCACGCGGTTGCGGAGCAGGGTCTCGCGGCTGCCGTTAGCAATTCTCTGGAGAGACAGAGGGGCATCCGACAGTTCTGCACCACGTTATGGACACGTCGCGCTACGAGTCTTCGCCTGGAGAACTATCGTCACCCCCATCTGGACCATTGTCGGAACCTGGAACGCCGTCGCGAAAGGCACACACCAAGTCTGCGGCCGGCCGTACCAAGATGGACGAGGAGATCATGGTCAGTGATGATCAGCGGGCCAAGAACTCCGATAATAGCTATATCATTGAAGCCACCAAGGAGGAGGATCTGGGCAACGGCACAGTTCGCAAGTATGGCCTCATCAGCGGCGAGTGGGTGCAGCTGACAGCTGCCGGCGTGCCCAGGAAGAAGCCCGGCCGCAAACCTGGCATGGCAATGAAGCCGCGAGGGGAAGGTTCGGACGTGGAGAAAGCACGAAAGCCTAGAAAGCCTCGTGACCCCAATGCGCCACCTTCGCAGCGCAAGAGGAAAACCGGACATGCGGACTTGGATGGCATTGAAAACGCCGGTCCATCAAAGGTCTTCGCACTTGGTGCACCCAACGAGCCAGTTCCTCAGTACTCGCGAGCCGAGCAACACCAACACAGTGCCCCTCAGCAGCCTCACCACCAGCTTGGACAGCCCCAAACGCCATACGACCAGCGCAACTCACCAGTCGTCGCCAAGCGCGACAACTTCACCAATAGCATGCAGAGCATCCTCAACTCCGACACCCCAGCCCGCCCTCAAAGCTCTGCTGGGACAGCCATGCCTGTGCGATCGAGCGGTCAGAGCTATGACCCGATTCGCGATGGCAAGTACGATCCCGTTCGCGAGTCCATGGGATTCTCCTCCAACTCCGGATCACCGCGAGCCCCGAGCCAAGCACAGCCTGCCGCTGCTCAACGGTCACCTTCTATCGCGAGCTTGCTGGACCCCCATGCATCAGCTGCCCAGCGGTCACCTGGCCAAGCGCCAGGGCCAGGGCCAGGGCAAGGCCTCGCCACGGGTCACAACGCATTCCCGCCACCGCCTTCACGCGTGCCAAACGAATCTTCAACGCCTCGATCTACTGATTTCCGGAAGGAACAAACACAAGCAACATCGGCACCGACACCTACTCCCAAACCTGTCATCAAAGAGAGCCAGTTCACCACCATCGCCAACGGCCCTGTTAAAAGGTCATCGCCCAAGCAAAAAGCAGCTACGGGAATGTCAGCACCTCAGGGGGAGAATCTTGATGACATGCAGGAAGGCGATGGCCGCTCCATCCTCGACTTTGGACGTGCGAAGCCGGGCGAGGAGACGCAAGCACCTACGATTGTTCTCGATATCCCCATACAGGTCGGAGAGACAAACAAGTACGTCAACTTCCTGCGCCTGGCCGAGGACCGCTTTGGCTGGGATGCACTCCACCCTCGTCTTGCGGCGGACCGTGATCGCAAAGCGCGCATCGCTGCTGCTGCGGCTCATCTGGAGAAGGCTGAGTCAGGTCGTGACTCTGACGACGTCATGTCTGACATGTCGGACAATGAAGGCAGCAATCTCGACAATGGCTTGGCGAGCGGAGTCGATGCTCAAGCCAAGCCGAAGAAGAAGCGCATCATGAAGGAAGACAACTACGACATAGATGATGATTTTGTTGACGATTCGGAGATGCTCTGGGAGGCACAAGCTGCGGCAAGCCGTGATGGGTTCTTCGTATACTCTGGACCGCTGGTCCCGGAGGTGGAGAAGCCTGAGCGGTACGTATTTTTTATTAATGTGAAAGAATTCCTACTGACAATTCCGCAGACAAGAGTTGCCCAAGCGCGGACGCGGGAGCAGAGGAGGCCGCATGGGCACTAGAGGTGGCACCACACGCGGTGGTGCTTCATCGGGTGGCGCTGGCCGCGGTGGTGGCCCTGGTTCTCGAGGCGGCACGACCACACGGAAGCCTCGCATCAGTAAAGCCGAGAGGGCCCAGCGTGAGCTGGAGAAGTCGCAGCGCGAGCCGTTGTCGAAGCTCGGTGAAGGCCCTGCACCGACGCAATCTATCCATGCCACGACGCCCAATACCTTTTCGGTCCCGGAGCTCGGTGCTTGAGGGCGACCAGCGAGGCACGGCACCCATATCCAACGAATTTCTCTCTCGTTCGATACTTCCCGGTCGCTTTGTACAAATTCATTCGGCTAGAGATGCATTCATCCTGAGCCGAACCAGGACACGGCGCATCTAATTCTCCGACTAACATGTCGACATGGACATGGCATCGCATTGCTTTTCGTTGTGTTCGAGATTTGGCGTTTGGTATGAGGAATTCACATCCGGAGCGTTTTTGCATTTGCGTTTCGTGGGCGCGTTAGGGCAGGCCGAGAGGGCGGTCTACTTTGTAATGTCAGAGAAGGGCGATAGGGTGGACTGCCGTCGGTCTACTTTGTAATGTCAGAGAAGGGCGATAGGGTGTGGCGTGGAGAGAGATGCTGCATGGACTGGCGTAGGGAAAGGGAGCATACCGATTTCTCAGCCTACGGTATCATCTATCATAGCGTGAATGATCCAGTGTTACTGAGAGCTGCCAGGAGCAATCACACGCTTGAGTACTATGTACACCACAGACTTTCTCCGTGTGAGGAGGGAGATATAGCTTTAAAAGAGCACCGTTTCCCCCAAGTCTGGCCTTTATCCACCCATCACCAGTTCACCTGCTCTCCATGAAAATCCAGAAAAAGGGGCCGCCTGCGCTTTGTCTACTGACTTGATCACTCAGGCAATGCTGAACTCGGACACCTCGCCCATCTCATTCTTCGCCTCGCCACCGACCTTGTACGTGGCCCGCCATCGCATTTTGACACCGTCCACCTTGGCGGCCTTGTTGCCTGCTTGGTAGACATTGACCATTTGTGTGACGCCGCGGCTCTGCTTCGGAGCCAGGTCACGGCCCGTCTGTGGGTTGAGCTGCAGCTCGTAGCCCTGTGTTCTTCTTGTCAATACGTGATGGCCCCTCGGAATAGAATCAGGAAAAGCGAGAGACGTACCTTTGTCACGGCCAGCTGGAAGTGCAACTCGCTGACAGGCGCGGCGGCATTGTTGGAGAAGGCAAAGTTGACGTTGAGAGCGTTGCGCCCGGCAGGTCCACGTCCAGCTTGCATCTCAATGCGGACGGTCGTGTCGCTGAGGATCTGGCGGTGCTCCTTTGGCTTGGAGGGCGTCTCCGCCGGCAGGGCCGACGCAAAGTTCCACTCGTCGTCCTCGACGGGGGGAGCCGTCGGTTTGGGGGGTTGCGCGGCCGGCACCGCAGCGCCCAGGGAGGCGAACGGGTCGCTTGCGGGCTGTGCGGGAGGGACGAACTGCTGCTGCGAGGGCGGTTGGGGTGTCATGGACTGAGACCCTGACGGCGAAGCAAAGGCGGCGAACTGGTTTTGCGGAGGGGTAGGCGCCGACTGCTGCTGTGATGTGTTGTTCTCTGTCAGGGACGACAGCAACGCTGGTCCAGGGATATCTGTGTCTGTCAGCCCGACGTACTTGGAAGCATGTGATTCATGTCACTCACTGTCATTCTGGCCGAATCCCAAGGAGATGCCACCGCCTTGGCCAAAGCTACCCGAGTCACCCCCAATATCGAGGCCTAGAAGATCATTTTCGATACCGCCAGTCTGTGATGTGCCTTGTTGCGCCGCTGGTGCGTTTTGGCTGCCGCTCCCGTTCGCGGATGGCTCGTTGTCAAAGTCGATGAGAGACAACTCACCAGGAGCATTGCCGATGGTCGTTGTCTGAGAGGGCGCGGGGCCGCCGGCCGCGACCTTGGCGGCGCCCTCCATGTCGCCATTCTTCATGAGGCTGTATCGTTCGATGGTGCGGTGTATGCTGTCGTTGATCTCAAAGAGCTTGGCCACCGCCTCGTGGTCGTCCGACTCCTCCTCGCACATCTTCTGGATCTTGGGCTGCGCGCTCTGCAGTGCGGCGGCCAGCTCACTGAAGACATCGCCGTCCTGCATCTTGTCGCCTGGCTTGAAGGCCTCGAGGCGTTCCTCCAGCAGGCGGGCCTTGGCCTGGATCTTGCCAATCTCCTCGGCGGCCTTGGCGCGGTAGTCGGTCTTGGATCGGGTGTCGAAGCCAGCCATGACCTTCATCAGTCGATTCGCCTCCTGCAAGTCATGCGGTGTGCCACGGCGAATGAGCTCCTGGAGCTTGGCAGACTGGGCTTCCTTCTCCTCTTCCTCCATCTCTTCGGGGGACTTGAGGTTCTGGTCTGGTCAGCTCCTGATACTCGCTCACTGCTGCTGACACCCTCTCCTACTCTCGTGAAAACTTACATCGCTTGGGTTGAGCACGGCTGCATCTTCTCTTCGCACCTCGGGGAAGACGTAGCCCTTGTAGCTCAGCAACCTGTGCATGTCGCGGATGAAGCCCAAGTCATCCTTGTAGCGACTTGTCTCGCACAACGTCAACCGCCACTCCTCAATCGCCTCCAGAATCTTGGCCTGCACCCTCGTGGGCCGCATAGGCGGTCGTTCCGGGAACCGTCGCACCAGCTCGTTGAGGAATTCCTTGGTGCTGATCTGCAGGTGGAAGGGATACCCGCAGTTCTTGACGCAGATGTCGAGCAGGTTGACGGCGAGCAGGGCGACATTGGGGTTGCGGTGGTTGATGTAGTTGACAATGGCGGTCGCCGCCTCGCGCGGCGCAGTGCCCTTCTTGCTGTTGATCAGGTCCGAGATCTCGAGGTTTAACGCGAGGTTGGGCTCGTAGTTCTCGGGACTGCACGCAGCTTGGATGAAGCGCTGGAGCTGCGAGGGGGCGCGACCGAACTCGCCCCAGCGATCGCGGGCAGCGGCCCTTGCGGAAGCCGCCTCCATGGCGGTGATGTGCGTGCGCGTGGCTCTTCAGGAGCTGTCCGATATCGTGGACGAGCGTTCGGGGAGTTGTCCAGTCCGTTCGAGGAGTGGTAATCTAGGTGCGTGTTCGCAAGTTGGGGAGAAGATGCTAGTATTGCAATGCTTGTGAATAATGAATGAGACGCTTGGGTGCAGACATGAACCTCCACAGACAGACACAGCTGTCGTTGGCTGAGGCTGGAGCTGTTGGATCTGCTGGATCTGCTGGAGAGGGGCGCATCGACGGGCAACGCTCGCTGTGGTTGAGGCCATTGACGTCGCCCAATTGACGTACGTACCATGCCTCGACGGAGGAGGTCTTGGCACTGCTGACTGTTCTAATCCGTCCACCAATGCCTGCATGACTCGAGGCTCAAGGTACCGGACGCTAATTGATAATCCGC
Organism: Emericellopsis cladophorae; assembly: GCF_022114955.1. Taxonomy (NCBI): domain Eukaryota; kingdom Fungi; phylum Ascomycota; class Sordariomycetes; order Hypocreales; family Bionectriaceae; genus Emericellopsis; species Emericellopsis cladophorae. Next base: position 10,988 of record NW_026250964.1, on the reverse strand, counting down.
TCCGGTCATGACCCCGCCTGCCAAAATAATCCGGGCAGGTGGCCCAAGCGAGAGTTGCCCCTCCATACTAGACTGGAGTAATAATTAATTATTATCAGTACCCAGCGATCGTCCTCACTCTGTTGCTGATACTTCCACCCGCCATCAGAGAATCTCGCAAAGCACAAAGATCACGACAACACCGACAGAATGGTCCGACACAAGAAGGATTTTGGAAAAGGCAAGCGCGGTGGCGCTCACTCTGGTCCTCCTCGCTCACGGCGCACCAACGAAGATGGCACGCCCGTCGTGGTCCCCTTCAAGGCAGCTTGCTGGGATCTCGGCCACTGCGACCCGAAACGCTGCTCTGGCAAGAGGCTGATGAAGCTGGGTCTCATGCGGCCCCTTCACGTCGGCCAGCGACACAAGGGCGTCATCATCACTCCCAACGGCAAGACGACAATCTCCCCTGCCGACAGAGAAATCATGGATCGATACGGCGCGGCGGTGGTGGAATGTTCCTGGGCGCGGACGGGCGAGATCGTGTGGAACAAGGTTGGTGGCAAGTGTGAGCGACTGCTGCCGTATCTCGTGGCCGCCAATTCCGTTAACTATGGAAAGCCGTGGCGGCTGAACTGCGTGGAGGCATTGGCAGCCGCGTTCTTCATCTGTGGCCACCCCGATTGGGCGGAACAGGTGCTGGAGCCATTTTCCTACGGACAATCCTTCTTGCAGATCAACTCAAGTCTGTTGAAGCGATACGCCGCCTGTACGGACGAAGCGGGCATCAAGCAGACACAGCAAGAGTGGATGGAGAGGTTGGAGCGGGAGTATGCGGAGAGCAGAGAGGACGGAGGAGGTGATATGTGGACGAGTGGGAACACCAATCATCGAGAAGCCGTGTCGTCAGATGAGGGTGGCAGCAGCGATGAGCAAGAGGACGAGGACGAGGACGACGAAAGTGTGGACGGGATATACCTGGGCAAGAAACCCGCCAAACCAAAGCCTGAAGAGGAGGAGGAGGAGGAGGAAGACAGAGATCCGTACGCGCTATCAGATGACAGCGACGACGATGCCGCCATGGAGGAGGTTCGCCGCAAGGTGCTTGCGTCCAAGACGTTTAGCAATCCACAGCCAGACGACAAGAAGAAGCCAGAGACGATGCCGCGGCAAGAGCAGCTCAGGCCGGACCACGGCGTCAAGCCAGACTCGGACAATGAGGACAGCGACTCTAACGGCGAGGATGACGATGATTTCGATAACATCATCGACGCGACGCCAGTCACCGACAAGATTGGGCTTGCCAAGCTGGACAAGGAGAGAGAAAGAGCGGCCATTACGACTAAGACGTTCTCATCGGGTAGTGTCGCGGCGCCCGGTAGGTGGTAATATGCAATACATGTTGTACATACTCTTGGCGTCTATATACCCTCCCTCTCCATGATCTACTTTTTCTCGTCGTGTACACTAGATTGTTACAATGTCCTTGCTTCTTCGATGATGTCGTATGTCTGGATCTGGTCGTCAACTTGGAAATCCTCAAAGTCCGTAAAGGCCATGCCGCATTCGGAGCCTTTGCCCATTTCCATGACATTTCGTTTGACCTGTTTGAGAGTGTCTATGTGGCCTATGAGGGATGTTAGCAATCTGGTATACTTGTTGAGATGTCTTCGAAGAACCTACCGTCGTATATAACCTTGCCTTTCCGCAGGATTTTGACTCGAGATGTCTTCTTGATGGATCCGTTTCGCACCCTGCACCCTGCAATGTTCTGGTATTTGCGGCCCTTGACGTTGATGGGGAATATTTGCAAGACGTCGGCCTCGCCGAGCACCTTGTGCGATACGCTCTTGGGCAGCAGCGCCGACAGGACCGCGCGGGTCTCGTCGACGAGGTGGTAGATGACGCTGTGGTCGATGATGCGGACACCAGCCTGCTTGGCCATCTGACTAATGTGCGGCAGGATCGCGGTGTTGAAGTTGACAATCACGCTGCCCGAGGTGGCGGCATGATCGACGTCGAACTCGGTGATCTGGCCTGTCCCTTGCCGGAGGACCCTGGAGCGAACCTCGTTGTTGCCCTGCTCGAGCACGGACGCGACGACCGCCTCCACGGAGCCGGCGACGTCCGCCTTGACGGTGAAGTTTTGCGTCGTGATCTTGGGGCCGGCTTCTTCGGCGGGCGCGTCCTCGCCGAGCTCTTCCATCTCCTTGGCCGCGGCTTCAGCTTCCACTCGCTCGCGCTCCCGCGCCTCTTGCTCAATAATGTACGCAGAGTCCTGCTGTCGCTGTGTCATCTCTTCGCGGTAGTCAACGGCAGTCTTGGCCTTGTCCTCGTCGAGAGCCTGGAGCACCTGGGTGCCGGCCGGGGGCAGGTCGCGCCAGCCCAAGACCTCGACAGGCGTGCCTGGTGGCGCCTCGGTTACTTCGGCGCCGGCCTCGTTTCGAAGGAGTCGGATGCGGGCCCAGCTATGACCGGCGACGATAATGTCGCCCGTCCGCAGGGTGCCTCGCTTGACGAGCACCGAGGCGACCTTGCCATCCTGCTTGATACTCGACTCGAGAACCCAGCCTTCGGCCATCCCGTCCAGCTCGGCTCGAGTGTCCAGCAGCTCCGACAGTGTGACAATATTCTCCTCGAGGTCATCCATGCCCTTGCCTGTCTTGCCGCTGACACAGACCGTCTGCACGTCGCCGCCATAGTCCTCAATCTGGACACCATGCCTCGACAAGTCCGCCTTGACCTGCTCGACACGCGCCTCTTCCTTGTCGACCTTGTTGATGGCCACAATGATGGGGACCTTGGCATTGTTCGCGTGCTTGAGCGCCTCCAGTGTCTGGGGCTTCACGCTGTCGTCGGCGGCCACGACGAGCACGACAATGTCGGTGACGTTGGCTCCGCGCTGTCGCATTGTCAGGAAGGCGGCGTGGCCGGGAGTGTCGAGGAAGGTAATGGGCTTTCCCGAGGACATCTTGACGACGAACGCACCAATATGCTGGGTGATGCCACCGTGCTCCTGGGCCACGATGGACGACTTTCTGAGGTAGTCGAGTAGAGTCGTCTTGCCGTGGTCGACATGACCCATGATGGTGACAATTGGTGGTCGCGGTGGCAAGGTCGACGGGTCCTCTGGCGCTGGTCGTGGCCGTAGATCCCTCTGAGAGCCATTGTCGACGGTGGGCTCGAAGCCATACTCCATGGCGACCAGCGAGGCCGTCTCCCCGGTCATGATCGTGTCCACTGACATGTTCTCGAAGCCCAACTCCTCCAGATCGCGTAGGAAGCTGGTCTCGCCCTGCTTCATGGCACTGGCAAGGCTGGAGACGTTGATGTACTCTGGCAGGAAGATGGGGACCGCCTCTGGCTCGTTCTGCTCCGCCTCCTGCTCCTTGCGCAGTCTTCTCTCCTCTTTTCGCCGTTGCTGCGCCTCGTACCGCATAAACTCCTGCTCGTCCATGTCGTCGTTGTCGTACCTGCCTCGTCCCTCGTTTCGGGACGGACGCCCCGACTTTTTGCGCTTGTCGGCCTTCCTCTTCGAGTAGTCCTCTTGTTGTCCATCTTGTACAAACCGTGACGATGGGCGAGGAGCCATCTCTTCGGTGGGCAGAGTCGAAAACAGAGTGGGTGTCGCCATGGGCGCTACAGGTGTAGGCTTGGGCGCGGCCGTCAGCCTCGCGTCGAGGTCACTCCAGAACTCCCCCTCGGATTGCTGCGCTCCTTGCTCTCGCTCCCTCTTTTGCTGCGCAATCCTCTCGCGTGACTTGGCCGCCCGAGCCCTCGCGTCATCCGACTTGCGCGCCTCTAGCATCGCGTCGAAGCTAGTGATTTTTGGCGAATTATCTGCGGGCGCCTGGTCTGTTGCACGTCTGTTGACAGGTTTCCAGTCCTTTGCTGGCGCATTCCAAGAAGGCGCCGGCGTGGTCTTGATGGGCTTCTGGGGTGCGGGTTTGGAAGCCGCTGCCGGGGGCGGTGTCTTGATATCCGTTTTGCGCTGGCTGAATGCGCCCCAAGCAGCGGCTGCCGGGGTCGCTTGGGGAGCTGCTGGCTGAGGTCGCTTTTCCAGGCCCTCCGTCTTGACGTTGTCGAGAATCTTGTCGATTTTCGAGCTTGACCTTACCTGCTCGGGTTCCTTGTCACCGTCTCCATGGTGTTCGTGACGCCCTTTTCTCCTTGGTTGCTTCTGCGTCTCGTGTTTTCGTCTGCTGTCTTTATGTTTGTGGCGATCGGAATGGCGCTCTGTGCCGCCATCGCTACTTCTCTCAGTCCGCGACGCGTTCTTGGCTGGCGACGTCTTTGGCGGCTGGGGCGCCGGCGCTGGTTTAGGGGGTACAGGATCACTTATTGTCGCCTTTTTCGCCGCGAAACCACCAAATCCTCCGCTCACAGCGCCAAACCCTCCACTGACAGGACCCTTTGACGCTGGGCTATCTCCGTTTGGCGAGTCGCACAGCAAGGAGCTCGTGGAGAAGAGACGGTGTCGAGAAATGCAGTTTGCCGTCGCTGGCACACGGAGGGCCTCATTTCGTAGTGTCGCGCGACATCTCGAGGTGGACTTGGCCAAGGGCAGCTGCCCACGGCAGAAGTGGCAGATGTAAGAACTGCTGCGCTCCTGATTCGAGTCAGTATTGCGTAGGTCGAGATCAGACAGAGAGGCCTGTACCTTGAGTATAGGAGCTCTTAACATTGCCGACATGTGGTGACGCCGAGATTGGCACCGGTTCGATGCTATAAAGAAAGCATGTCGCGTTCGCGTAGATGACGCTGGAAGTCTGTCTGGTCGTCTGTCTGTGGTGGAGCTTGGCGATCGGCATTACGCTGCAGCCTTTCTGTCGGAAATTGTCCGCCTGCAGGGTAGATAGCTGCCCAGAGTAGGATGTCGGAAATAAACGAGCAGCTCGCTCGACCAAGCTCAGCCACCATCAAGAGCTACTCAGCAGCGCTGACAATTTACTCGTTGGTCAATAATCTGCCAACTATTCATCCAATTGTCAAAGAATCACTGCTTCTGATTCAAAATTAGCAGCAAGGTGCTGTGAGTGCTCTAGAGCACCGGAAACCAACGCGCGTGTGAGAGGATCAGAGGACCCTTTTTGTCGTCATCTCCATCTGGACCCTGAAAAGCTCTGATTGACGTCTTGCCTCCTAGTCTCACACCATCAAGGGAGCAACACCAACCCGAGCATCTGCTCTGCGTTCATCATGGCGCCTGCGAAGAGAGCTGCCAAATTCCAGTCAAAGACCGGCACCGCCGCCAAGGACGGGAACGGAAAGCTTCCCGCACCGTTCAAGAAGCCCTCCGAGGTCCTCCAACCCTTCATCGACACGCTCTCCCCCAAGCATGTCTACATCACCCATATCGACAACCACCCTGCCGACTTCAAGCGCAAAATCTTTGTTGTCCCCGTGCTCATGAACATTGCCATTGTCGGCCTGTTCTGTCTCCGTGTCTGGTGGATTGTGCCCTACTACATCCAGCTCCTGGCCAACGGTCTTGGCCAAGTGAACGAGACAACCCTCAAGGTCGAAGAGGCGTCGTGGTCCGACCTGGCTTGGGAGATTGGTGGCAGGGCGCTCAACTTCTTCTTCGACTTTATCCTAGTGGTATTTGTCTGGCCCTGGCCCCTCGAGTTCGCGGCAGGATGGAAGCATGGAAACCCTTGCCAGTGGCGCTGGGTCGTCGGCTTTCGCCAGCAGGAGATCTACGTTCGCCGCTCTCGAGAGTGGGACAGTGCGCTGGGTGACATTTTTCTGGGCAAGGACTCGATGAAGATCCTGACCCATTACATCGCCGACGCAACAAACCCAATGCGCCAGGAGCAAAAGACGGGCTACCTCCTCATGAATGGACAGTGGGACCTCGACTGGGCCGGCATGATCGCAGCACACACGCTTGTGGACAAGAAGGAGATTGCCATTCAAGCTTTCAATACCATTGTCCTGATCCACACCGAAGAGCACGGCTGGCTGCAGTACGACGTGAAGAAGCAGGCGTCCACAGCCGAGGATGCGAAGCGGAGGCAGCTGTTTGCGTTCAGGGACGCGTTGACACGGCTGGGGAAAGAGGATCTCTTCTACCGATGGGTGGAGCTCGTGCAGTACGAGGCCGACGCGCCGGGTGGGTTTAGCAAGGAGAAGCAGGACAAGGCGGCGAGCAAAATCCGGGAGCTGTTTGAGAAGGAGGGTGTTGACTTTGATCAGTTATGGCGGGATACTGTTGATGCGGTTGATGCGTCGGCGCAGGTTTGAACGAGGTATTCCCGTGGGTATGACTCAAGTTTTTGGGCACTTACAGGACGAGTGCTCTTTTGGTATCGACAATGAAGCCTTGTTCCTGACGACGATTGATTTTCTTTCGGCGCCTCGACTCCATCTTCGGCAACTCGCAGAGTTTGCACGGGCCAGGACTGTGTATTGCTGAGGAAGCGTGATGGTTATTGAATCTGCTGGGCTAGGATGACTGACTCGGGGGGTCTTGCTTGTTGAGCCCGCTCCTGTTTTACATCAGCGAACGGTAGAAACAAGCCTGGAACAGGCTGTTCCAGACCTCACCTTCACCGGATATCACCACTGCTAGCCTTATGAAGCCCAGTAGATTGATGTTCTCTCCTTTCAAAGTCAAGATGATTTATTCTGAGCAGGAAGCCTCCTGTGCAAGGAGCCGAGTCGATGAGGCTCCTTTGCAACAACGATCTCGACCAGCCTCAACTAATCCTCCCCATCCCCTTTGGCATCACTTCAAGATTGATTGCCCCGTGAAGACGCTTGCTCTTTCCAACCCTCATAATCAAAGTCAACGAGGCATCTACTCTAATCCGCGCAACAAACTGCTCTCCAGCAGAAACATTTCGATCTCGGGCCTGTATCTCTCCTTGCTTTCGCATATCACGGCATACTTCAACATTATTCCTACTCGTCGAGGGATTTCAGCGCAAGGTGCCATTGCCAGAGCCTCAATCCTACTATTCTTACTACGATAAAAACCCAGTCTTGCCATCTCAAGCTGAGCAGGCCCGCAAACGTCATGTCCAGGCGAAAACAGTCCTTCGCCCTTTCCAAGCTCTCGTCACGAATATGCGATTCCGTGAGGATCATGGCTGTATCTTTGCTCTCACATTCAAAGCCCACGAGACAACGCTTCAGGGCCCGTCAGTCCGCACAGCAAGCAACTCACCTTATCGCATCACTGACATCCCGGGCAAGGGACTGGGAATGATGGCTACCAGAAGACTCACAAGAGGCAAGCGTATTCTCACGGACACGCCTCTCATCAGAACTCACATGAGAGATAAGTCCACTATCTCCATTGCCCAATTTAATAGCCTTTCCACCAGCGGGCAGGACCAGGTCCTCAGCCTGGCCAACATCTGCAAGCATGGTCATCCCGTTGTCGGCATCATCTGGACCAACTCCATCCCCCTCACCCTCAATGGCAACGAGGCAGGCCTGTTCCCGCTTGCCTCACGAATCAACCATTCCTGCGTGCCCAACACCGTGCACTCTTGGGACGAAGAACGTGGAGAGTTGCGAACACACGTGATTCGCGACATCCAAGACGGCGAAGAGATCACCAGTTACTACCCCTCCTCCGTGGCCGAGTACGCACTTCGCCAGGGCCACTTCTGGAAATTTCATGGTTTCCGCTGTGCTTGCACACTATGCCTCCTCCCCCTCGCGGAACGAGAAGCAAGCGACAACCGCATCCGCCGGATCATCGTTCTCGAGCAGAGCCTGGACCTCGCCTGGCAGCACAGGCGACACTGCACACCCAAGGGTGCGCAGCTCAAGCTCGTCGGGACGTTGCTGGATCTGTACCGCGAAGAAGGCATTGCTGACTGGCGCCCGATGCAGGCACTCATCCGCGGCTCTACCCTGGCCACGGAGATGCATAGCGACAGGCGAGCGACTATTCTTGCAGAGAGGGCTTACAAAATGTCCATTGACCTGCGGGGACATGACCATTCACAGACAAAGCAAATGGGAGGACGAGTGATCCGTATGAAGCAGTGCTTGGACGAGTGGGGAGGATATGGCGCTGTGGAACGTCGACCGGCAGAGATGACAGATGGCAACGTCGACAACTGGCTATACCATCGGAGTGGTCCGGATGTCGACCTTTGGGGGTGCACGGAAGAGCAGCGTACGATGCAGTACGGTCGGTGATCCGTGAGTGGTCTTACGGTGTGCGGACGCGGTGCTAGCAGAGAAGCAGCGAGGATAGGATCTAGGCATCTTCAGAGAAAGAGAGGAGATCTTGCCTTAAGACAGAGGCGCCTTTAGAATTTGAAGATACTCTCCATCATGCTACAGTAGGCTCGCATTGTTTACGTTGCCCCTGAGTAGATGAGAATCCGACATTCTCATCTGGAGAAGACATACTCGTATAATTCGCTGAGAAGAGCCTCATAGTTCCATACAGTTCAGCCTAAACATTAGCCGCAAGCAATACATGGAAAGACGACTGACTTCCCAAGGCCAGATATCGGGTATTCATCTCATGATCGCTTCCTATATCATCTCGAGTGTCCATGTTACTCCGGACTTGCGTGTAGGCACTAGGACGTGCTGGGTAGCTGGTCTTCGACGCCGAAAAGGGTTCGAACGGTATGATTACGAAAATCGCAAGCATCGGCATCTATCCTGCTGGAACGACGCAGTGACGCCTTATCGACCACCGAATGATTTGTCTCGAAGGCCACGGTGGCACTGACTGGCGCACTCCAAGTCAGCAGTCAGGACGATAACCTGTTCCGTGGTCTTCAGAATGCCGATATTCTTGATGCAAAAAGCAAGCCTCATAGTTTCCTGTCTGTCCGTCTAATTTGTTCCAAAAGACAGGGCGCTGCCATTGTTAGATACACTTCTGACCTTTGAACTCTGGTCGTAGCCTCGTAGGTAGTCAGGAAGTGAGGCTCAGAGCCTCAGCAGCCTCAGCTGCCAAGTGAATGAAGGCCATTTACCTTACCCGGCACAGCCATCCCAACGCCCTCATCCACGAATTTGACAGCGCAGCGCCCTTGAGCTCGTGCGGCAGTCCCCTTTCCATCGTCACAAAATCTAAAATTAAATAAAAACCAATCCTCCTTCGGCAACACGCATCCTAATAATATCTTCGACAGCGCATCCAATGGCCTTGTGAGCCACCACGACGTCGCCACCATCCATCCCTAAGGTACCCCCAATCTCTCGCTACCTGGCCGAATTGTGGACCCTCATCTTTCCTTCCAGCGACCAGACGTACCTACGTTGGCGGCGCAAAATATTCGGACGATCACAGCCCTGCGACGCAGCCTGCTAGCGAGCTGCCATTGCCATCATCATCTTCGACGTGCGAACCTAGGCTTCGCCCACGCCCGTTCTCGTTTTTCCTCGGTTGCTGCCGCGCAGCTACACACGACAAACCGCCATTGACCTAACGGGCGACGCGTGCCCCCGACCGCTCACCAATCCCCTATCTGTCGATCTAGGCTAGACAATCCAGTCTAGTTATCCACCACAGTCCCCCCCTTCGCACCATAGCCCAGCAGCCATCGACTGACATGTCTTCGGGGCTGACAAGGCGCCGTGGCGCTGGCGGTGCCGCGCAGAACCTCGCAGACTCGGAAGCCACACCCTCGAGAAACAGCTCGTCCCACAACGTCCGCGACGCTGGGCCCGAGACCAGCTACGACACGAGCGAGAATGGGCACAAGATCGCCTTTGACCCTAGAGACATGAGCGAGAGCGCCGAGCGCAGCAAGCAGCCCAAGCTCACCATGATGGAGGAGATCCTCCTGCTGGGCTTGAAAGACAAACAGGTGCGGATCATCTGACCCGCCCACGGGACGCACCCGTCGAGCGAGCGAGCGTGTACTGACAGGGCGTCACAGGGCTACCTCTCCTTCTGGAACGACAACATCTCCTATGCCCTGCGCGGCTGCATCGTCACCGAGCTCGCGTTCCGCGGGCGGATCAGCATGGAGAAGGATCCCGCGCGACGACGCTTACCGCTGGCCGACCGGAACATTGAGGTGATTGACGAGACCATGACCGGCGAGGTGCTCCTCGACGAGGCCCTCAAGATGATGAAGCAGAGCGAGAAGATGAGCGTGGCCACCTGGATCGACCTCATGAGCGGCGAGACGTGGAACCTCATGAAGATTGGGTACCAGCTCAAGCAGGTGCGTGAGCGCCTGGCCAAGGGTCTCGTGGACAAGGGCATCCTGCGCACCGAGAAGCGCAATTTCCTCCTCTTCGACATGGCCACCCACCCCGTCGTCGACGGCGGCGCCAAGGAGGAGATTCGCCGGCGCGTCCGCAACGTCCTCACGCAGCGCACCGTCGTTCTGAACGGGAGCCAGTGGCTGCCCGAGACCCTCGAGTTCCGCTACCTGCGCACCCTCGCCATGGTGTGCGCCGCCTACGCCGCCAACGTCCTCGAGAACGCGCTGTCGACGCTCGGCCACGAGGCCCGCGAGCGGGCCTTTGCCCAGACGGACGAGCTGCTCGCCGACTACAGCCAATGGCCCTTTGGCAAGAAGGCGACGGGCAACGGCATTGGCGCCAACCTGCCGCAGATTGTGGCCGAGGTATGTGCTGACCTGGACTTGGTGCTTGCCACTGACTGCAATGACTGACTGACACGTCACAGGAAATGAGTAAGAACAAGGACAAGGAGCTCCAGCTCGAGGTCGTAGCCGCCTGCTTGAGCGTCTTCACCCGCCTCGACTCGCTGCTGTAGGTCTCTTGAGTCGAGTCGAGTCTCTCGAGCCTTGGCCTGGCGCGGCCACACTATATACGAACCCTCTCGATCATGACTCGGCGGCCCGCCCCATTCGACTCGAACCGTCGCTTTCATATCCTTGCGTGGGACCCCTAGTACGCATTTCCTTCTGTTGAGCCGGTCGCACAAACTATGATCGGGGGGGGGGGGGGGGGGGGGGGCAAAAAAAACAAAACAAAAAAAAAAAAAAAAAGAAGAGACCGGCAGACAGACGAGTAGGAGAGGTGAAGTGGGTGTGGAATGAAAGGGG